>NW_007734046.1:28322-69996 GCF_000696425.1 Galeopterus variegatus | reverse complement strand
ACACACACACAAAGGAGAATCCAATAAAAATGGTAGCACAGTTTTACATGTGTCAAATGTTTGAGAAATACATAAATGCTAAGTAATTATGGGACTTTACCTTGAAAAAGACTTGAAGTTTGCTCGTGGAAGTGGGTATCAGAAGGGCTACAGTTTGTGAATTTTTGTGAAATGCTATAAGGAGAGTTATCTGAAGTCGAATGGAAAACTCACACATATGTGGAAGCGTATATAGTGCTAGTTTTGTCTTGCTACTAGAAAAATTATCACAGATTTGGCAGTTTCCATGAGTCAGAGTTCTGGGCACAGCGTGGCTCAGCTTGTTCCCTGCTCTGGGTTTCAAAATCAAGGTGCTGGCAGGGCTGTGTTCCTTTCTGGAGGCTCTAGGGAAGAATGATTCACTCCCAAGCTCATCCAGTTGTTGCAGAATTCAGTTCTTGAGGGATACAGGGTGATGTCCCCATTTACCTGCTGGCTGTTAGAGGAAGGCTATCCTTAGCTCCTAAAGGCCTCTCTCTGGTCTTTGCATGTGGCCCCCGCCACTCAGAACCAGTAACCATGTGTCAAATCTTTCCAATGCTTAGAATGTCTCCAACTTTCCCTTCTGGTTCATATCACTGACTCTGGCCAGAGATACGAGTTTTTAAGGGCTCATGTGATTAGATTGGGCCCACCTGGAAAATCCNGTCCCCATTTACCTGCTGGCTGTTAGAGGAAGGCTATCCTTAGCTCCTAAAGGCCTCTCTCTGGTCTTTGCTTGTGGCCCCTGCCTCTCAGAACCAGTAACCATGTGTCAAACCTTTCCAATGCTTAGAATTTCTCCAACTTTCCCTTCTGCTTCATATCACTGACTGCCCTTCTGCTTCATATCTCTGATTCTGGCCAGAGATACGAGTTTTTAAGGGCTCATGTGATTAGATTGGGCCCACCTGGAAAATCCAGGATAATCTTCCTTACTTAAGTCAGTGATTAGTAACCTCAATAAATCTACAAAGTCCTTTCACTATGTAATATAATATATTCACAGGTTACAGGGATTAGGGCATAGACATCTTTGAGGAGCGATTCTGTCTACCACAATGGGTACAGTTCATAAGACATATGGTAGATTGAGGTAGCTGGTAGGTGTTTGAAGTGTATGCATTTTATGATTCCTATGTGGCTCAGTTCAGCTGGGTGCCAATTTCTGCACCAACCAATACTTCTCATGGATGAAATCATGCATAAACAAACATGAAATTTGTGTTATGCACATATTGTTCCTAAATGTCAATTATGTTAGAACAAATTTGTGTTTTCAAAATAATCACTATAGCAGAACTGATTGTATATATTTTAAGTAAAGGAAATTAAAGTTGGCTTTTACAAACATGCGTATAGTGGCAGGGCAATAGGCACAGTGGGTGCAGAAATCTGTCTAGTCTCAGATCTATTATAACTCTAGGAATCTGGGCTAATTACCACATTTCTCTAGACCTTAATTTTCTCATGGGTAAAATGAGGGATTTGCCAAATAGTCTTGCATTTATATCAAGATAAAATATAATTTCCATAATAAATCTAAATTCTTAGTAAACATATAAATAACTTATTAACAAGATTTGAAGAAGCAATGACTATTTTTGTATTTGTAGATGAGTACCTCTGACAAAAGACTCTGTCAGGAAAATAGAATAATTTAATCAGGCCCACTCGTTTTTTTTGTCTTTTTTACTGACTGGTAACAGGATCACAACCCTCGGTGTTGCACCCGCACCGCGCTCAGCCAGTGAGCGGGAACCAGTCTCCACATGGGATCCGAACCCTCGGCTACAATTTTAAACGAACCCTCCCAAGCGGCGCACTCTCCAGTGCACCACCGGGCCGGCCCAAAGAGACGCTTTTTGATGGGATGAAGTTTACTCACTATATGGGCTCTTCTAGGCAAAGGTGGTTAGATTCCAGCCAAACAGAACAGAAAGCAGAAGAGAAAGAAGCAATATATACATGTTGGGAAAATGGTCAGGGCCATTGGTTCAGAATCTTGCCAAGCGTTTGCTGTGAATAGGCTGTGTGCGGGTGGAGTTAGTGCGCCTGCGCGGTGCCGCCACCTTTGCTGGAGTTTTACTGCCTCCGGCAGACGCCACACCAAGAGGCCATGTTCTCCAACCTATGGCTTCCGAGGACCTGTTTGCCGGTTACCTAGCTCATAGACATGTGTGTGAGGGGTCTGGTGACCCAGCCTGGCATGTGAGGGGTCTGGTGACCCAGCCTGGTGTGTGAAGGGTTTGTGACCCAGTCTGGAAAGGGCTTGGGGGGTCTGTGAGCTCCAGACCCAGCCCTAGCTTGACAATTGGCCCAGTCAGCAGGGTTATGGGCAAATAAAAGAGCATGACAATTGGCATAGTCTGTGACAGGATTCTGAGCAGGTATAGGAGCCAAAAGCCCTTGGAAGAAGGAGGAAATATGGCTACTTGTAAATATGCTCTGCCCTATGGCCACTTTCCTGTTGACCATAGGATCTGTTTGCTGCACACTGTATTGCAAGACAGCATAAACCAGGCACTATGGCAGAAAACCCCTTTGGGGGGGAGGAAATGTGGCTAACCTTGAGTATGTGGTGCCCAGTGGCCACTTTTCTGCTGACCAGAGCCTGGCTACTGCTCACTCTGCTGAAAAATGATCAAGATTTGTGGCAGAAAGTAGAGTTGTAGGAAGCATGGATAAATGTCCTGGAGGATGATGTGCAGTGACTGGTCACTCCTGCTTCTCACACCAGGGAAGACAACTAACCTACTGGTGAGTCTGGGGAAAACATGCATCTCCGGGCACAACCTGTTGTGCCTGAGAAATTGAAACACAAGCAGCATATGGAACCAAGTGGACCAGTAGACAACCGACATGTGACCCAATTCACCACCTATGTCCCGTCTACCCAGGACAAATTGGTTGACTTGGGGAGACAGTAAAGCAGCAGAAACAGGGAGAGCCCCTGGCTGCTGCAGCTATGGGACCTAGAGATGGATGGTGTAACATGCTCTGGAGATGATATTTTAAATGCATGTCACATTTGCCCGAAGGCAGAAGGCTTGGAGGATGCTGCTTAAACCTGATGGCTGGCTGGGTACCGTATAAACCCAAGAAAGCAGATGGCTTGATGGGTGCCATATAAACCTGAGAAAAGAGTGACTGAGTGAATGCAGTTTTTTGAACTGTGGGCAAACTCTCAGAACTGCCTGAGACGGTGTAAGTCGAGCTGATTAAAGTAATTCAGGAGCTGGGGATGGGGCAGCTAGATGCTTAGAGCCAATACAATGGGAAAAAAACCCTAAAGGCATTTGAGAAGTCTGGAAGGGTGCCCCACCCATCACAGACCCTGAGGCCTAGGAGAACTGAGTTTCCAGAGGACAGACCTGGGGCACTGCTGCCCTTGGCAAACTGCTCCCTGCATCCCAGCCACTCTGGCTGGAGCTTAGTACCTCTGAAGAGCAAAAGCCAAAAACTTCAGTGGCATTCACGTTGTGTTAAGTCTGCAGGCCAGCAGTGTGTGAGAGCAGTGGAGGCATGGTAGTCTCCACCTAGATTTCAGAAGATGTATGAAAAAGCCAGGGGACTCAGGTGGAGACNAACTGCTCCCTGCATCCCAGCCACTCTGGCTGGAGCTTAGTACCTCTGAAGAGCAAAAGCCGAAAACTTCAGTGGCATTCACGTTGTGTTAAGTCTGCAGGCCAGCAGTGTGTTAGAGCAGTGGAGGCGTGGTAGTCTCCACCTAGATTTCAGAAGATGTATGAAAAAGCCAGGGGACTCAGGTGGAGACCTGATGCAGGGGTGGAGCCACTGCTGAGGTCCTCTACAGAGCAATGTGGAGCAGAAAAGTGGGGTCAGAGCTCCCACTGAGAGCCCCCACTGAGGAAATGTCTAGTGGAGCCAGGATGGAGGGACTGTCACCAGGAGCCCAGAACCATGGGGTGGCTGGTAGTGTGTAGCACCAGCCTGGCAAAGCTGCAGGCACCAGGGCAGCTCAATGGTCTGCACTTGGTGGAACTGTAGGAGTGAGGTTGCCCCATGATTTAGGGGTCCAAGTGCCCCAGTGTGCTTAATGTTTGCCATGTTTGGGTTTTGGATTTTGGGGGGGCCTGTTTTTCCTTTCTATTCCTCCCTTCTGGGATGGGAATGTGTACCCAATGGCTGTCCCACTGTATCTTGGAAGTAGATAAACTTGTTTTCGGCTCTTAACGGTTCATGGCTGAAAGGAGTTTTGCCTTTAGTCTCAGGTAAGACTTTGGACTTTTGAGTTGGTGCTGCAACATGCTAACAACTTTTGGGACTGGGATGGAATGTGTTATATGTGAATGTAAGGGTCATCTATCCTTGCTAAGGGAACATCATGGAAGATTCTGAATGAGTAGATTGTATGGCGAGGGACCCTTAAAGAGTGGATTTTTGGGAAAATAGAATAATTTAATCAGGCCCACTCGCCTTAGGTCTGGTTGGGAGTGGTGTGGTGCATTCTTCGTAAGCAAATTGTGTGTGTGGGTGGAGTTAGTGTACATGTAACTTGGGCATCCACTGTGCACAGCCATGCTTTCCAACCTATGGCTTCCAAAGACCTGTTTGCTGGTTACCTAGCTCATAGACCTGCATGTGAGGGCCCTGGTGACCCAGCCTGGTCTGAGAGGGGTCTGGTGTCCCAGCTAGGCATGTGGAGGGTTTGTGACCCAGTGTGAAATGGGCTTTAGGGGTCTGTAAGCTCCAGACCCAGCCCTAGCTCGACAATTGGCCATTGGCAGGACTACGGGCAGGTAAAAGAATGCGACAGACTTTAAGTCCATTATCCAACAAAATGGCATTTTTTTACATCTATGAAATCAAAGAATATACTTTTGAATATATTTTGAATGAATGTGTATATATTGGTCATAGAAATGTAAACAGAAAAAATTGAGGTGAAAGAAAGAAATAAAAAAGATGACAAGGGGCTGGCCCGGTGGCGCACTCCCGCTGAGGGTTCAGATCCCACATACAGACCGGTTCCCGCTCACTGGCTGAGCGAGGTGTGGGCGCAGCACCGAGGGTTGCGATCCCATTGCCGGTTCCGGTGAAAGGAGTTTTGCCTTTAGTCTCAGGTAAGACTTTGGACTTTTGAGTTGGTGCTGCAACATACTAACAACTTTTGGGACTGGGTTGGAATGTGTTATATGTGAATGTAAGGGTCATCTATCCTTGCTAAGGGAACATCATGGAAGATTCTGAATGCGTAGATTGTACGGCGAGGAACCCTTAAAGAGTGGATTTTTGGGAAAATAGAATAATTTAATCAGGCCCACTCGCCTTAGGTCTGGTTGGGAGTGGTGTGGTGCATTCTTTGTAAGAAAATTGTGTGTGTGGGTGGAGTTAGTGTACATGTATGGCGCTGCCACCCTGGCTGGCGTGGACTGACTTGGGCATCCACTGTGCACAGCCATGCTTTCCAACCTATGGCTTCCAAAGACTTGTTTGCTGGTTACCTAGCTCATAGACCTGCATGTGAGGGCCCTGGTGACCCAGCATGGTCTGAGAGGGGTCTGGTGTCCCAGCTAGGCATGTGGAGGGTTTGTGACCCAGTGTGAAATGGGCTTTAGGGGTCTGTAAGCTCCAGACCCAGCCCTAGCTCGACAATTGGCCATTGGCAGGACTACGGGCAGGTAAAAGAATGCGACAGACTTTAAGTCCATTATCCAACAAAATGGCATTTTTTTTACATCTATGAAATCACAGAATATACTTTTGAATATATTTTGAATGAATATGTATATATTGGTCATAGAAATGTAAACAGAAAAAATTGAGGTAAAAGAAAGAAATAAAAAAGATGACAAGGGTCTGGCCCGGTGGCACACTGCTACAGTGCGCCGCTTGGGAAGCGCGGCGGCACTCCCACTGAGGGTTCAGATCCCACATACAGACTGGTTCCCGCTCACTGGCTGAGCGAGGTGTGGGCGCAGCACCGAGGGTTGCGATCCCGTTGCCGGTCCCGGTCAGTACGGGCGTGACACTGAGGGTTGCGATCCGTTGCCGGGCACGAAAAAAGACAAAAAGGAAAAAAAAAAAAAAAAAAGATGACAGGATCTAAATACTACCTGCTGATGAAGTATATGCATTTTTCTTTTAGAAAATAAATTGTACATAGAATATTTTTGGCGTGACACTGAGGGTTGCGATCCGTTGCCGGGCACGAAAAAAGACAAAAAGGAAAAAAAAAGAAAAAAAGATGACAGGATCTAAATACTACCTGCTGATGAAGTATATGCATTTTTCTTTTAGAAAATAAATTGTACATAGAATATTTTTGCCTGTGCTAATGCCACAGACACTGGAATCCAGACATTTTGATTCAGGTTTGATTTTAGGCATGCCAAATGTATCAGAAAACAGAACAGGGAGTCAGTTACCCTACTGACAATAATATCCCTTTCTTTGAGTCATTTCCTTAAACTGCCCCAAAAACTATCAGTTAAGGGAGAGGGAGTCATCTGTGCTTAAGTGCTCATCTAAGGCTTTTGGGTAAGAGCTAAAAAGTATTCTTCCTGGCAACTATGTTTTAATTTAACAAATTTATTGAGCATCTGTCACTTCTTAGTTTCTTGCAAGTTTGTGTAGGACTTAAAAAATGCATAGTCTCTGGCTTTGTCAAAAACTCACAGATGAAATAGTGAAGCCCTTCTTCATCATGCCATCTTCTATTTAATTCAACCCAACAGCTCACAGCAATGAATCAAAAGGAAGCTTCATTAGGTCTTGCTAAACTGCGGTTCCCAAGAGTCTCCCTCTTTCTTCATCAGTTATCTGTCCTGATGAGCTGCCTGTTACAGCTGACGCTGGAATCATACTAGCAGATGACAGCACCTCACACAGCAGAGTCCTTCTCAACACCCTCTCCCTTCATCTCTCTTCCCTACAGACTGAGTTGCATAGAACATGTATTACGCTGCAGTGTCCTTGTTGGTTTGTGTTCTTGGCTTAGCTACTAGACTGTGAGCTCTAGGAGGGCAGGCACTATGTCTTAGGTCTCTTTGTCTCCTCAGAATTTGGAACTCTGACTAAATGAGAAGAAAGGCTCAGTAAATGTGTGTTGAATAACTAATGTCAATGGTCGTGGCACCATCGATTGTCAAATCAAACCCTCTCGGTAGACCGGGCTTAACGAATTCAATATTCTGAACTAAAATCCACCCTTCACAATATGAGCACTATAGTTTTAAAATCTTCCAAGCCACAATCAAATGACATCATTAGAGCTGATCCAAATGGGAAGCAAATTTGTGCATTTAATACCTGTGTGGTCGGTTGGCATCCTCAAATTCATTCATGTATCAGGGTGCTTATGTCAAAACTAGTCGCACGGAGAATAGACAAAACTTATGAATATTTAGTGCAATCAATAAACACCCAAGGAAAACAATCAAATAATCATATTTTAATGTTAATCATATATTAATCTGTGTTATCAAATAGAAAGGTCAGAGTATTCTACTCATTTCTGAAATAAAAGAATATGTTACTATATAGGAAACAAAATATTCCAGGTTTTATTTTTTGTCTCATTTTGTTTTTGTTTCTGTTTGAGTATACAAATAAGAACACATTCTTGTTTCTATACCCAGTAATATATCTTATTTATAGGTTAGGAAACATTTTTTAAAAAACAGTCAAATCTACTTCCTTATTCTGTGGTTCTGATTAAATACTGAGAAGATTCAGAGTAAAAATCGACAACAACAAAAACTCACTCTGTGTCTCTAAAAGTACATGATTATTTACATAATGATAGGTCTTAGATCTCAGAAGTGGTGGTGTCAAGAACCTTCACTAAACTGATCTATTTATTTAAAAAAATCAGTATATGTGGAAGGCAGTTTGGTTAAGTGAGAAAACACATGCAAGAGAGAAGAGAGTAAATCTTTAACTTGATTTTTTTTTGAAGTTTCAATATTATTTAATTCAATATTATTTTAACACTTTGCTAGTTGGCACATGTAAATTTTAGTCCCAGCTCTGCCACTGATTATGCATATAAACTTGTCAAGCATCAAATTTTCTTTTCTTTTACACAATATTTAAACTTAATTGAGAAGGACAGAGCTCAACCAATTATTACCGGTCTTCGAGTTCCACTTAAGCCTCCTCTCATGAATAGGAGAAGACAGCTTTATTACTGTCTTTCCACCACTACCCGAGGGCCACTTTC
This sequence comes from Galeopterus variegatus, assembly GCF_000696425.1. Classification (NCBI taxonomy): domain Eukaryota; kingdom Metazoa; phylum Chordata; class Mammalia; order Dermoptera; family Cynocephalidae; genus Galeopterus; species Galeopterus variegatus. Next base: position 61,790 of record NW_007734046.1, on the reverse strand, counting down.
TCTTTCTTTTTGTCTCCCTCTGTCTCTGTTTCACTCTCTTTGTCTCTCTTTCTCTGTCTCTTGTCTCTGTGTCTCTCTCACACACACACTCAAGTGGAGAGAGAGAAGTCTTCACTCCATAGACTGCAGTTAACAGAAATGTCCACTGGGGAGACTCAAGTTTCAGTCAATCAGGGTACTACAACGTGGCTAATGCTGTAGGAGTATGGATTTTGTAATGGAATTGGGTTCCAGAGGGCACCGCTTCAAGAGTTGAGAGGCAGTAGAAGTGAAAAGTGGGGCCGGCCCGGTGGCGCACTGGAGAGTGTGCCGTTTGAGAGCGCAGCGGCGCTCCCGCCGAGGGTTAGAATCCCATGTGGAGACTGGTTCCCGCTCACTGGCTGAGCACGGTGCGGGCGCAACACCGAGGGTTGTGATCCCATTACTGGTCAGTGAAAAAGACCAAAAAAAGGAAAAAAAAAAAAAAAAAGAAATGAAAAGTGGATGTAGATGTGGTGTTGGCGAAAAATGTAATGTCTGAATGATACAGTGAGTGATCAAATGCATTATATTTTAGGAGACACCTGAAGAGAATAGAGATGAATGATGTGAATGGAATGAAATACTTTAGCGTAATAAGAAGAGCACTGTTTGGAAATAGGCAAACACAAGCAGAACACTGTGCAATAGCCACGTAACACTGGTGAGGTATTTAACTCCCTGAGCCACAGTTTTCTGATTTGTGAAAGTGGACTAATAATAATTGCTTAGGATAATTCAATTATATTATGCATGTAAACACTTAGCAGAGTGCCTATTATATTTTAGATTATTCTACATTTTCTGTATGTAAATCTTAGTATAATTTTTCTGATAACAGTCAGACCAGCACCTTGCAGTTTCCTCACTTGTGAAAGGAGGATCTTGGGGGACATTACCCTTTGTGGAAATAAAATTTGATGGTTGTCAGTTCAGTGCAGCTCAATGCCCCTAGCAATAGTCTTTGTGCCAGATATCTGAGCTGTTTCCATGTCATTTCTCAGTTTGGGCCTCATTCTAATACATATGAAGGTAAGGTTGACTGCATAGGAAAGAGAAGTGAATCAGTCAGTCATGCATTTACATGATTAAAAACAGACATTTTCTCTGCTCTCATGGAGCTTAGAATCTAGAGTTGAAGAAAGATAATCAAATTGTCACATGTGTTAAGTTGATTTTGTGTAAGTTCTGTAAAAGAAAGGTACACAGTGCCTGAGAAATCAACAGAGAGTTGGATATCATCTTAAGGAGGTCAGAGAGGGATGCTTTGAGGCTGAGAATCTGATGCTTGAGCTGAGGTCTGAAGATAACAGCACTAGATGAAGGCACAAGGGGATTTCAGTCAGAAAGAGCTGCATGAGAAAAGGTCCCATGTTGCAGAAGGGGCATGGGATTATACAGAATTGGCTGACAAGCAGACTATTTGAACTCTAGAGAGTAACAGGATTGAAAGGTAAGAGGTAAGAGAGAAGGGAAGAGAGAAGAAAAGTAAGAGAGGAAGCCAGGAGAGGAAGGTAGGAACAAGACCCACTTTATCCTGAGAACATTAGAAAGCTGTTGAAGCACTTAAATCAGAGCAGAGGGTTGTATTATCTGGCTTCTGTGTGCTGAATGGAATGGACAAAAGCTCAGGTGGGTGACAGCAGGTCAGTCAGAGGCCATTTAATAGCAGAGACTGAGTTGATGGAGGCATGACAGAGGTGAAGATGGAGATGGATGTGGCACCAGTCACAGGGACAAGGACCCTTGCACAAGAGCTGGTCTGAGAAAGAATTAGAGACTGAGCCCTTTGGAAAATCCCAGAAGAGCTGTTAAATAGGCAATTGCACCTATGAGATTGGACCTCAGAAAAGAGGACTAGAATGGTGATAAAAAGGTATGAGTCATCTTCATGTAGGTGGTAAGTAAAGTCAAGTGTATGAATGAGGATGAATAAAGAGAAGACTAGGTTAAGAAAAGGAGAGTGACTGGGACAGTCTTGATGCCTTCACACATTTAGGGCAAGAGAGAGAGAGGCAAGGCTGACTAAGAGACAGGGTATAGACAAAGGGGTATGAGGGAAACCAGGAGGGTCTTATGAACTTATCTTCAATGCCCAGTAACCACCTTATGTAATTTCTGCTCAAGTCTGACCTCATAATGCAAAACCAATTAACATGGAAATAACAGGTTTACTATAGGAAGTTTCTATATAAAGAAAAAACTTACTGTTTGCATCAGTTGTGCATTTATTGCTATTTAGAAGACTTGGCTAAATGCAATGCAGTCCATGTTTTTCTTCTTTACAAAACTAGAAACCTTGAAATTGAAGGCAAGGTTTCATTAGCAAAACTATATTTAATTTAGTCAATCCTTTGCTTATTATCTGTTTTCCTGCAGTAGTGTAAAATGTAGTTTTTAATGCATCTGTTATTTATCTATTCTTTAGCATGTTAGATACAGTAATAGACCTATATAAAATGTTTTAACTTACATTAGTAGTTTAAATCTTACACTCTTAGGGAAATTCAACTACAAAATATATTTCCTATGAATGGACTAGCCCTGATAGAAGAAATTTGTGAGGAGATATTTTAAGAATATGTAGATGCTTTCAGAATATGTAGATATGCTGTTCATTTTCAAATCTATCTCCCGCTGCTCTAATTTGGCAGCTCTTAATAATTACTGACTGAATTAATTTTTAATATCATGGTAACAAAATGGTGATTTTCTAACTTTATCATTCCTTCTATATTTATTAGTCGGCATTCTGCTCCAAGAAAGAAAGTTGTGATGTGAAAGAAAGTGAGCTGAGATGCTGGGTACTGTTCAAGCTTTATTAAAGGAAAATTATCTGCCAGGCTGTGCTGAAAGTGGGGAACAGCCCAGGGCTGCCCTGAAAATGGAGGGCAGTGGCTAACCTAGGGTGGTGGGAGCTTAGATTGGTATGTTGGCACCAAGAGCTGGGTGATGTAATTCCGGGGTGGGGATTGAGTTAGGTCGTGGGGATGGAGAGTTCTGCACATGCGAAGACACCAAAAGTTTCATTTTCTCCAAAACCATGAGGTTTCTTGTAAAAGAGAATGGGGGAGGGGAGGGGTGGAGGTGGATGGTGCCATTTTGTACTTGGGCTTGTCTAAAATGGCGCTGGTTATGTTGCAGATCTATTATGATGTATTATTATCTTTATGTATTTTGTTGTGTGCTCATATTTTCCCAGATTTAGCCAATAAGAGCCTTTTCAAGCTGGCTTCTGTCTTTTTATCTTGCCTTCATATACGAGGGGACTTCAAAAAGTTCCTGGAAAAATTGAATTGAAAAATAATACAAATTTTTCCATGAACTTTTTGAAGTCCCCTCATATATATGTTTTAGTATACTTTATTACTTTCTGCCCCATGTACATTCCCTAAACTGGTCATAAAACTAGCCATTTCTTTAAGAATCTCTGGTTCCTTTAGTGCGAAATGAAACCTAGAAACCAAACTGTAGGCGGTAGCTATGTTCATTAGTGCAAATATCTTCTAAATAATTCTAATGCCATTTTTTGTTCTAGCCTCTGGAAAATAAATCAACCAATAAAGAAACGAAAATGCTAATTCCTAAATTAAGCTGTCTCAAATGATAGAATTTAGGCAAAATTTCTATAGCCCTGTCTGAAAATGTTATAGAACATTCATTATTATAATTAAGTACATCAAAAGTTTATTAGTCTTGGACTAATTCTCATAAAAATAAAATTCATTTTCAATTTGTATATAGATAGACTTTGAAATACTTAATTAGGATTTCAAGACTTTGAAAATTGTGTCTCTTTTCATCTGAACTGAATTAAAACAATGCTGGATCAATTTTAAATTTTGTTCAATATTATAAAATATAATTTTTCTAAGATTATAAATTCAAGTCATAAACTAATTGCACCGTTTAAAATTATTAGCTAGGTTATATGCATATTTTGTTAATAACTGGATATTTAAATAGGTGTAAAATGGGAACTTGTTTTTACTAAGGACCATACTATCTTAGATTCAAGCTAGTGTTTGCACAAAAATGAGGATATAGCTCAGTTTATGAGAGTTGAGTTAACTGAATCCAAAATCTGGTTAAGATTTCATTGAAGTGAAAAACATATCTGTTAAAGAGGAATATTTTATGATAAACTGTCACTTTCTGTCTCTTAATTGACCCCACTAAACAAGCTTTCATTTTTGCTTATAGCACTTATTGGTAACTAATAACATTCAATGAATTTGTTAATTTCTTTACTGTCTCTCCTATGCTGAAACGTGTTCCAGGAGGCCTGGAGCTTTTATTATTATTATTATTATTATTTTTTTTCTCCTCAGCACCTGAATTATACCTGACCTATAGCAGTGAACGAATATATACTTCTTGAATGAATAAATAAATCATACAAAGTAGAAGGAATGAAAGTACAGAGTAGATTGTGACTTACTGTTGGAAACATAAGTGACAGTAAACTGTATTATGCGGGATCTGGGAAACAAAAAAGAGGTTGAGGGGGTGGGACAAGGAGTGGAGATAAATGGGACAGAATGTGGAGCTCAGGACAGTAGACTGAGATATATGAGTATAACAAGATAAAGTCATGACCCAAGTTCCTATTCTTAGCATATTCTCAAGTTAAGTGTTCATATAAATAGAAGAGTAAAGCTTTTCACTTTGGGGTTAGATTACCTTTTATATTAAATAAATAAAGATTCAAACTATAATTAGAAATGTAGTGAAATTAATGTGTAAGCACGGAACCTTGATGGGTGAAAAAGATCTTTTTCAGAAACCCTGGCTTTCTTGTTTATCTTTTTCTTTTACTTCTACTCCTGGTTAACCAATACAGTAGGTTACAAATAGTAAACACAAAATCAGAATGAACCCATTTTTGCAAAAAAAAAAAAAAAAAAAAAAAAGCAGGTTATAGCTTCATGGTACTTCTATAGCAGTATATGGCCTTTTGTACATGCAAATAAAAACAAAATCTATATACATGGTGCCGTGTATGTCATTTAAGCCTCACAATGATGCTCATGATGTTGGTATTAGTAAATATCTTTATAAAGCTCATTTGTCTATACACATCTAGTCACCATGGCTGATACTAAATAAGCTGTAATTACAGTTTATCACTCTTACTAAATTTCTTCCTGTTTCCAGAAGGCTAATATCTATGTTTCAATGCTTGTCAGTGTGAAGGTGCCATTTCCTGTAACTAACTTGAAGCACTTTTCCATTTTTTTTAAATGTATTTTTTAAATCTGTTGTGGTCTGAGGAGTATGCAGAGTAATAAGAAGATCAATGTCTTGCAGAGGTTACAAATCAGAAATCACAACAGATATCCAAACAAGTTATCCTTATAAAGGCATAAAGAGGACAGGAGGATCTGGGTGCACATCTAATGTTCAGAGACCAGGAAGAGCATGCAGAAGAGAGATTCCAAAGGAAGCTGCTCCAAACAGCTCTGCAGGTTGTCTTCGACCTATAAAGATGGAGCCGAAATAGAACAGAGCTAACAGTAACCTTGCATGGACCAGACCATCCACTTAATTTTTTAAAACTTTTATTTATTTATATATTTATTTTTATTGGTTATGAATATTCATGGGATGCAAAGCAAATTGTCATCACTCGTGCCTAAGATGTGATGGCCAGATCCTTATTGGCCATATGCCCATTACCACAAATTATGATTATACCCCATGTCCCCCACCCAATTATCCCCATAATTATCCCCAATCTCCTTCCTCGACCCCCTTTCCCCCACTCCACTTTGTATCCCTAGGTATGTTCTCTCTCTCTGCAAGTCCCACTTATGAGTGAGTACATCTCACTCATACTGTATTTATCCCTCTGTGCTTTGCTTATTTCACTCAACATAAATTTCTCCAAGCTCATCCATGTTGTCGTAATAGGAGAATTTCATTTTTTTTATGGCAGAGTAGTATTCCATGGTGCGTGGACTTTAATCCCAAGAAGGGAGCTGAGTCACTCCGTACTTGGTTCTCAGCATTCCTGACTGATGAGGAAGAGGGAGATGAATGGGCTGAGAACTCAGCCAACCCTGGGCTCTGGCTGAGGTTGTCCAGGTGGTATTAAAATTCCAAAACCCTGTGGGTAGAAGAAAAAAGTTGCAAATCCTTTGAGTGTGTGTGAATTTTTCTTCATTGACATGACAAACATATGGAAAATAAAGCTAACATTTTTTTCCACAAAAAAATAACCACATCATTTCAGGGGTATTTATGGAGGTGGAAAACTAAAAACCCTCTTTGTAAAGACATCTCTCTTTTCTTTATATTACTGCTATCCCTTAAATGCTGCAAATGTCTTGATCATGACATTTCTCATATGGAATTGCAATTATATATTTATGTATTTTTCTATGAGATAGCAATGACCTTGCCTTATTCTTTTTCTTTTTCTCCTAACTGCAAGGCTTAGCAGAGTGCCTGGTCCATAGAAAGCATTCAAGTACTTTTGCTGAATCACTGAATTCTCTGTTTGCAGATTGAAAGATTTGGCAATTGTGTAAGAGGGAAGGTCACTTTTAAAGATGATGTTGTTCAAATCCCATGAGAATGAAGCCCAGAATCTGTCACTGTCATTCAGAACATTTGGCATCAAGAAATCCTGATTACAAAAGAGGAAGTGCCAGAAATGGTTTTATATTGATGGGATTCAGAGAAAAGTGCTGATGAATATTTTTGTGTTTGCAACCTAGTTCATTAATGGTTGTGAGTATAAGAGGAAAGCTCACTAGTTTCTTTGTAATACTAGATGAATGAGAAAGCCTCTACACATTTTTTCCCAAAGTACTATTAGAAGGTTATTTGGGTTTTTGCCAAGATTATAGAGAACAACATATTTCCTCTAAAAATATGCAAACACTGGACTGATATTACCAGAACTTCCCCTTGGAACTTAGAGAAATTTCCTTTTATCACTGCAAAGAGTGGCATACAAGATTTTAAGCAAAAAAAAAAAAAAAAAAAAAGTAATTTAAAAAAAAAAAAAAAAAAAAAAAAAAAAGTAATTTATATACCAAGAAGTATTTTCTGGGGTTTAATGTCATGAGGCATTTTGATTATAGAAAGTTTTATCAACATATTCTCCAAATAACAGGATAGTATTTATGTCACAGGGCATTTATTTTTATATGATTTATTACAATTTTCTTTCTCCCTATCAGTGGGGATAGTATAAAAAGTGGCAGGTAATTAGATATATAGCTTTTAGTTTATTTTTATTTGAACAAAATTCCTTTTCACCAAGACTGCAATATTCTTCATTCGAATAGAGAAACCTTTTCTCTGCATCCTTATGATGCTGAGACATGCCTTGATCACACATTTATTCATCAAATCTTTATTGAAGGTGTGCTCTTAGCGAGGCACTACAGGGAGTACTGGGGATGAGTAATGGACAAGGCAGCCAAGTTCTCTGCCTTCATGGTCTTTACTGCCTGGCAGGGAAAGAAAGTGTCTACAAGACGCTTGATGCTGGAAAGTGGGAAATACAGGGTGCTAGAGAAATGTATTCTGGGGCCATGATGTGTCTGGGAGTTTTGAAAGGTCTGAGAAGTCTCCCTTAAGAAAATATACTGAGGCTGGGTATAAGTAAAGCAGCATTGGTCAAGTACTCCATTCCCACCACACACTATAAAGGGAACCCAGATTTTTAAATTGACAGTATATTTTTGATTTGGACAATAACTACTACTTCCATAACTTTAGTTATCTTTATACCATATATATATAAATTAGCTAACTATATATATATATATATATAAAATATATTTTTTTAAATTTTTACTAAAGTTTCTTTAAAGAATTTATGTAGTTATTAGGAGAAACAACCAGATCTTAGTTTTTAAAAATTTGGGTAAAATTTATTTATTTATTCTTTAAATTTAGTTTTTAACTGAAATGTAATTGATTATACATATTTATGGGGTACAGAATTGACTATCAGTATTTGTATAAAATATGTGGTGATCAAATCAATATTAGTATCATGTTCATCATTACAACTTGTAATTATTCTTTGTGTTAAGTAAAATTTATAGTATGTAAAATATTCACTAATTGAGAAAATGTTAATATCTGAATAGTTTATTCACTTTTCATCTATTTCAGCAGTGCTATAGACTAAATTTTTGTGTCCCCCCATGTTTATGTTAAATCCTAACCTCCAGTGTGATGGTATTAGGAGATGGGGACTTTGGGAGGTCATTAGGTCATGAAGATGGAACCCTTAATGACATTAGTGCCCTTACAAAAGAGCCCAAGAAGGCTCCCTAGCCCATTCTGCCATGTGAGGATGTAGTAGAAAGACAGCTATCTATGAACCAGGAAGGAGATTCTCTCCAGACACTGAATCCTTTTTCTGTCCTTCCACCATGGGAGATGGAGCAAGAAAACCCCTGACAGATGCAGCCCCTTGATCTTAGACTTCCCAGCCTCCAGAACTGTGAGCCAAAACATTTCTGTCCATTACAAATTACCCAGTCTGTGGTATTCCGTTATAGCAGCAAGAAATAAACTAAGACAGCCATCAAGAAAATGTAGTGGTTAAGGCAGTAGACTCTGGGGTCGGACCACCTCAGTTCAAATCCAAAATCTGCTGTACAGTCTGTTTGTTCTGTAGATCTCAATCTCCTCATTTATAAAAGGAAGATAATGATAGACCCTACTTCATCTTATAGTTGTGGGAGGTAAATGAGCTAATGTGTTCACTGTGTATTCATTTATTTCGACATTATTTTACATCTTCCAGAAGCCAGTTATCCTGCTTGGTATCAAACTATTTGAAGGAAGAAAAAATTTGTTTTTTAATATTAGAGCAAATGGTACAACACCATACTTCCCCATACTATTCTCCTTTGTTAATATTTTCAATAACTTTGTATTAAACCACAGATTTGAGGAGCAAATTTTACTGGATCCAGGATTTTTGATAGATTAATTTATTCAACAGACTGTTCATGGCAGTAGAGAAGTATCGACACATTTTAGTTAGAAAGAGAAAGTGGAGAAATATTTCATCATTAAATTTTGTATGTCTTTTTTTTTCACATGACTGTCTTTGATTGAAAAACAGATCCCTGAAAAAAACCTTGCTTTCTACAGCATATTTTTTATAAGTTGGAGTGTCAAATATTTTTTGAGAAAAAAAATCAGTGCTGAACTTCAACTGATTGAAATACATAAAATAAGCAGTTTTTACTTTGTGTTACGAACATCATTTATTTCAGTTGCAAATATGTTCTTTCTCATAAACATTCTTTCTGAATTTGAATGACCTTCCATGAAGAAGAAAAAAGAAACCCTAGAAACTCAGGTTATGTCCTTAAGCTTCTCCAGTGCACACCATTTTTATGAATAGATCAGCATTAATTCCTGTTGGTTTGTTTTCTTAATAAGGAAGTCAAAGGTTAAATATTCTCTTATTGGCTTTTTGTATTATGTTAGACTGAATAACGATAATATTTGCAGTTTAGAATACCTTTAAATATTGTTAAATTTTCTTTATTTTTTTAAAGATAATTGATCAGTTGACTCTCAGTACACAGTTGACTCTCAGTATCTGTGTACAATATGTGATGATCAAATCAGGATAATTAGCATATTTTTCATTGCAAAACATAATCATTCTTTGTGTCCATTAACCACATTCTCAGTAACCCTCTTCCCCCATCCCCTTCCACCTTTCCCACTTCTAGTAACCATAGTTCTGTTCTCTCCTTCTGAAAGTTCAGCATATTATCATCATGATTCATTCATGCCCACCTGCCTGCCTGCCTGCCTGCCCTCCTTCCTTTCTTTTTTTCTTTCTTAGCTTCCACTTATGAATGAGGGCATGTGGTATTTCTCTTTCTGTGCCTGGCTTATTTCACTTAACATAATTTTCTCTAAGCTTATCCATGTTGCCGTGAATGGCAGAATTTCATTTTTTTATGACTGAGTAGTATTCCATTGTGTATATGTACTACATTTTCCTTATCTAGTCATCTGTTGATGGACATTTAAGTTGGTTTCATATCTTGGCTATTGTAAATAAAGCTCTCATAGACATGAGAGTGCAGATATACCTTTGACATGATGATTTCCATTCCTTTGGGTATATACCCAGTAGTGGGATTACTTGATCATATGATAGTTCTATCTGTAGTTGTTTGAAGAACCTCCATAACATTTTCCATAATGGCTGCACTAATTTACAGTCCACCAACAGTGTAGAAATGTTCCCTTTTTGCCACATGTTTGACAGCATTTCTGTCTTTTTGACAATAGCCAGTCTAACTGGGGTGAGATGATATCTCAATGTGGTTTTGATTTGCATTTCTCTGATGATTAGTGATGCTGAGCATTTTTTCATGTACGTGCTGGCCATTTGTATGTCTTTCTTTCAGAAATGTCTATTCAGCTCTTTACCCATTTTTTTAATGAGATTTTAAAAACATTTTTACTGTTAAGTTGCTTGAATTCCTTGTATATTCCGGATATTAATCAATGGTCAGATATATAGTTTGCAAATATTTTCTCCCATTGTGTGGGTTATCTTTTCACTCTGTTGATTGTTTCCTCTGCTATGCAGATACCTTTTAATTTGATATAATCCTATTTATTAATTTTTTTCTTTTGTTGTCTGTGCTTTTAGGGTCTTAATCATAAAGTCTTTGCCCAGTCCTACACCCTGAAGTGTTTCCCCTATGTTTTCTTTTAGGAGTTTTATAGTCTCAGGTCTTATATTTAAGTCTTTAATACATTTTGAGTTGATTTTTGGTATGAGGTAAAAGGTAAGGGTCTAGTTTAATCTTTCTACATATGGATTTTCCCAGCACCATTTATTAAAGAAGTTGTCCTTTCACCAGTCTATGTTCTTTGTGCCTATGTAAAAGATCAATTGGCTGTAAGTATGTGGGTTGATTTCTGTGTTCTCTATTCTGTTCCATTGGTCCATGTGTCTGTTTTCATACCAGTACCATGATGTTTTGGTTACTCTAGCTTCACAGTATAATTTGAAGTCAGGCAGTGTGATGCCTCCAGCTTTATTTTTCTTGCTCAGGATTGCTTTGGCTATTCTGAGACTTTAGTTGTTTCATATGAATGTTTGGATTGCTTTTTCTATTTCTGTGAAGAATGCCATTGGTATTCTAATGAGGATTGCATTGAATCTGTACATCACTCTGGGCAGTATGGATATTTTCACAATGTTAATTCTTCCAATCCAAGAGCATGGAATGTCTTTCCATCTTTTTGTGTCCTGTTTAATTTCTTTCAGCAGTGTTTGGTAGTTCTTATTTTAGAGATCTTTCACTTCCTTGGTTAATTTATTCCTAGCTATTTTATTTTTGGTAGCTGTTATAAATGGGCTAGTTTTCTTGATTTCTTTTTCTGCTAATTCACTGTTAGTGTATAAAGACACTACTGATTTTTGTATATTTATTTTGTATTTTGCAACTTTACTGAAACTGTTTCTTAGCTCTAGGAGTATTTTGGTAGTCTTTTTTTTTTTTTTAATACATAGGATCATATCTGTAAACAGGGACAATTTGACTTCATCTTTTCCAATTTGGATACCCTTTATTTCTTTCCTTGGTTTGATTGTTTTGGCTAGTACTTCCAATACTATGTAAAATAGGATGGTGGGAATGAATATCCTTGTCTTGTTTCTGTTCTTAAAGATGATACTGGCAGTGGGCTTGTCATGCCTGGCTTTTATTGTGGTGAGACAGTTTCCTTCCATGCCTAATTTGTTGAGAATCTTTATCATGAAGGGATGTTGAATTTTGTCAAATACTTTTTCTGCAACTAGTGAGATGATCATATGGTTTTTGATTTTGTTGATGTGGTGTATCACATTTATTGATTTGCATATGTCAAATCATCCTGCATAAGTGCAATGAATCCTGCTTGATTGTGATGTATAATCTTTTTGATGTGTTGATGTATTCTGTTTGCTAATTTTTTTTTGATGATTATTGCATCTATGTTCATCAAGGATATTGGCCTGTGGTTTTCTTTTTGTTGTATCTCAATTGGAAACCAAAAATGAGCAGGTGTAGCTGTTCTCTATCAGATAAAATAGATTTGAAACCAGAAACCATAAAAAAAGACAAAGAAGGTCATCATGTATTGACAAAGGCATCTATCCGGTAAGAAGATATAATAATCATAAATATACATTCACCCAACACTGAAGTACCCAGATATATAAAGCAAACACTATTAAACTTAAACAGAGAGACCCCATTACAATGATATTTGTGGACCTCACAACCCCCTCTCAATATTAGGCAGGTCATCTAGGCAACACATCAACAGAAAAATGTAGGATTTAAACTACACTTTAGACCAAGTAGGCTTGGCAGATGTCTACAGAACATTTCATGCAACAACCACAGAATATATATTCTTTTCATTAGCACATGGAACATTCTGCAGGATAGACCACATTAGATTACAAATCAAGTCTCAACAAATTTTAAAAGAATGATATAATTTCAAGTGTATTTTGAGACCACAAAAGATTAAAACTAGAAATCAATAACAAGAAAAACTTTGGAAACTGTACAAATACACGGAAATTAAACAACCTGCTCCTGAACAACCTATGCATCAAAGAGGAAATTAAACAGGAAATCAAAATAATTCTTGAAACTAGTGAAAATAAAGACACATCATACAAAAACCTATGGAATACCACAAAAGGAGTACTAAGAGGGAAGTTTATTGCAATAAACCCTTACATCAAAAGAATAGAAAGATTTCAAATAAACAACTTAATGCTGTACCTCAAAGAACTAGAAAAACAAGAACAATCCAAACCCCAAATTGGTAGATGGAAAGACATAATTAAAATCAGAGCAGAACTAAATGACTAGAGATCAAAGAAAAAGGATACAAAAGATCAATGAAACAAACCAAAAATGTTGTTTTCTTGAGAAAATAAAAAAAATAGAAAAACCATTCTAGGCTAACAGAGAGAGAGAGAGAGAGAGAGAGAGAGAGAGAGAGAGAGAGAGAGAGAGAAAATACTCATAAAATGAACCAGAAATGAAAAAGGAGATATTACAACTTATGCCACAGAAATACAAAGAATAATTAGAGACTATTATAAACAATATTACACCAACAAATTTGAAAACCTGGAGGAAATGGACAAATTTCTGGACACTTACAAACTGCCAAGAATGAACCAAGAAGAAATAGAAAACCTGAAGAGACCAATAGTGAGCAATGAGATTGAAGCAGTAATCAGCAGTCTCCAGACAAAGAAAAGCCCAGGAGTGCATGGCTTCAGTGATGAATCATACTAAACCTTTAAAGAAGAATTAAAACCAATCTTTTTCAAACTATTCCCAAAAACTGAAACAGAGACCATGCTCCCAAGCTCATTCTATGAGACCAGCATCACCCTGATACCAAAACTAGACAAAGACATCTTAAAATTTTCAACAGCAACAAACTTTGGATTATAATTTTTTCGTAGGAATATACATGGTTAGGAGGCTCTTCTCTTCATGTATATTTTTGAGTATTAAGAATAATTAGGTTCTTACTAGATTTCCAAAGATATGCGAATAAATGAGAAAAGAGGATCAAATGAAAAGCTGTCTATTCTTACATTTATGAGTGACTTTAAACTGAGAGAAGAGCAATTTACATGTCAATGCCAAAGAAGATGCCAGTGGTCCTTACTATAATGCTTCAACCAAGACCCAGAAAATTACTGCAAATTGTGTCCCTTACTGTCCTCAGTTTGTATCATAGCATTTGACATCATGTTACAAAATAGCTGAAGCATATAAGCTATGGAAGAAGATGTTATAGTAGCTATGAATACTGTGTAAAAAATGATTTGGTTCCATCTTAAATTTATTTTAATATGACAGAGTTACTATTGTTTTGGAATGATTTCTCAACTCATTTTGGAAGCTTGCCTTGGTAATCTTACCTCTTGCAAATAGAAGGGCATTGGTGAAGAGTTCTATTTAGAGGTTAGTACAGTCTCATTGTACCTTACTAAACAGTGTCCACGGTCTTTTGTCCATACAGGACTGTGCCATTCAACCTCATATATCATGAACATAAAACTTTTTATAGAACTAGAAGAAGTTTTCAAAATCATTTATGATATTTCAACCATATCATTTACAGAGGAGCAAACCAAAGCCCATGTGGGCAATGCAGCATGATGTTTAGGGGCACAAGTAATGTACTGACTACAAAGCTTCACTCCTATTGTTTAGATGTTTGACTTGAGCAAAAATACTTTTATTTTTCCAGGCCTTTATTTATGTAATGATCCCCCAAATAGTGTTGTTTTCATAGGTTGTGACAAGTAAATGAGAAAAATCCTATATAGCAGTGTAGTGTGTTTCATTACTAAGGAGGGCTTGATGGGATTATTATGATTTATTATTAAATCAGCCTGAGACTGATTTAATCTAATCCTGCATTGATCATATGTTGGGGTGTTCACTTCTCTTTATGGAACCACCCCTCTGGATATACATGCTCAAAGCAATTAATGGGGAGCCACCCAAATGGAATGGGCTTGATTGAGATCTGAAAATAATTTCCCAGCCTAGATAAATGGCCATCCTGCCAGACAATCCACTAGCAATGTGTCAGTCCTTGTCAACACCTTGTTTCTCAATAGATTGCAGAGAGAAGGATTGCTACCTTACGTTGCAGATGATTTACAAGTGGCTCCTTTGTACTGGTGAAAGACAGTGGTTCTTTGATTGATGCTCAGGGTCTTTCAATCATATGATGCTTCTTTTTCCCATTCTTCACTTCATGTAATCTTTTTATCTAGTTCACGAATTTATACACACACACACACACACACACACACACACGCACACACACATACACACTCAACGGGAACCCGTAATAATTTTCTGTCTCTCATAATTTGGCTTTGGATGACAAAATTCAAGTATCTTGTTACATTGGTTATTTCCACAATGTAGCAAACAGTATTGCTTGCATAACACGCATTCTCTACTTCTGTCTTCTAATGGGACTCCAGTGAAATTCAGGTGGTGATTTTCCCACTTAAAACTTTATTTCACCCATCCATATTTCCTTGCGGCCTCATGTCTCAAGTATGGCCAAGAAGGTATAGGTAGAAATTAGGTTGGGTGGGCTTCCAGATAAGCTATTATTTTCCTGATTAAAAAAAATAAAAAGACCAAATTGGCATGGTCATGTGTCTTTCTCCCCTTCTTTTCACCTTGGGCACTAATATGATGCCTACATGAGGAGCTCCTAATGCCTGACTATGAGGATGGATAAATAATGAGGGCACAATAGAAAGGTAAAATGAATCTTGGTCTTTGACAGCTTTTTTGAGTGACATTTTTGAGTACCATCCTGGGGCTGTATGCTTCAAAACTTCTTATTATATGATATGAAGGAAACTCTAGGCATTTGCAAACCCTAAGCTATATTCAAAGCAATCCTTCTTCCTAAAATATAAAAAGATTCATGCTTAGCCAATTGGGCTAAGGTTGATGGGGGAGGGGATAGAGATTTCCCAAAGTATAATTGAAGAACTTCAATAATAGGAGCGGCATTATTACAAATGAATACTTTGACATATTCTCCTGTAACACATGCAAATTGCCTACTACAGTGCCTATCATACAGTAATCATTTTACAAATTGGAATTAATTGATGATTTTTAGTGGCAGAATGAGGTCTAGAAAACTCATGTTTCCTGACTCCAATTCCAGTGTTCTTTTCATTATACCCCTATGTAATTCAGAAGCCCAAGGAGCATTGAGAGCTTAAAACACTATATGATTGATTGTTGTATCCCACCACCACCCTGCCTCAGAAAAGAATCCAGAACATAGCTACTTGATTGGAAAATAGTCTATGATTCTTTATTGGAACTTTATTTCCCCACCCCAAAGAAATCTTTTTTTTTTATTGTTTCTTTTCTAGTCACAAACTGCTTTATCAGTGTGATAACGCCAATGAATTCTTTCTAGAATGATTTTTCTAAATGCAAAAATTAACATGCACAGGGTTCAATAAAATCAAAGAAATTAAATGCAGTTATAAATACTTCTCTGATCCAGAAATTTATGAACCAGTTCTTTCCAGCGTTATAGGATTCATGGCCTGATAATTTCAGAAAAGGTGTTTCTGTTAATAATGGATTATTGCCATTGTGACATAAGGCAATTTTAAAGAAAAGAACCCAATAGGAGTCTATGCCAATATATCATAGGATGTCCCTTTGTTCAGCCCTCCTGTGATGAAGGGCTAAAGTTTTGATGGCCACCAGTCTTAAGATGGATATTTACAAGCAAACACACAAGCACAAACATGCACACAATTAAAAAAAAAAGTAGTATGTGAAGCTGACACCACATTATTGGGTGTCTTTTCATTCTTAGAATGTAGCTAGCAGCTAGAGAACTGAAAAATTATATGATGATGAAACAAGTTATATATGTAGAGTAGGGTCTCACTGGGTTGTCAGATAGAATGGGTCTTCAAAATAATCAAAGTGAGATTAATAGGATTTAGGAAGGAGTATGGGAAGAGAGGTCATCAAATATGAGAGGGGGAAACACAAAAAATCAGTCATGTATATATTTACTGACATTCCAATTTCTACCAATTGTAAATGAGAGCAAAGAACTTTCTAAGATTTGGAATTAGCATCAGATAAAATATAACTCAAATATATATTAAGCTTATACTTACTGATACAATGAAATAGCTTTATAATATTTATGCTCTCTCTTTATATCAATATTAATTGGTTATTTTATATACAACACACAATTCTCAATCATTTGAGGCAAAAACAAACAATTTTTTTGTGCAACATATGTAGTTATTACCTAATAAATGGCTGATGGATTGTGTTGAATTTCTTATTGGTTTCTTTATGACTTGACAGTGAAGAAAATCAAAACTCATAAAGAGAATAAAATTCTCCCCTGCCCCTCCCACCAAAAAAGATTTTCCCTCCTATTTCCCCTCCTATTAAGTGTCACGTAAACCATGCTTGGGCTAATTATGCTCAATATGCCAGAATACTTTTATATTTCAAGTTTGTACATATTCACAAGATGAAAGTCTGTAAGAAATGATTTGTGCAGCAATTCTTTATGGCAGCTGTATAATTTGGCAATTTTCTTTTGACCCTAGGAACATTGGGTTGCATAGCTGGGGAAACACCGGCTCCATCTTTAAATCTGGCTGTAACTTTAGTTCCAGCTAGGAGCTGACCCTATTTCTTATTCTTTTCTTTTCCATTTGTATGGCTTCCAGTATCCAGTCCTAAAAGTCAGTCCTGCATAGTTGCTTTTACAGCCTGCCCTTTTCTTTTTCTTTTTTTTCTTTTGGTAATATTTTGGCAAAGGATTAAACTTGTGCAGCCTTCAGACATGTGTCCAGTCAACCCAGACGTGGGTCAGTGGAGATCAGGAAATAGCAGAGTCCAGAACTCTCCTGTCAGTGGAGAGTTCTGTGACTAAATTTGTGGAAAAATATGCAACATCAGTGTATGGGGCTTTGATCTTGATTGTGCCTTGTGATGTAAAACATTGCGTAACTGTGAGAGAATGTCTGACTATGTTCCTCTGAGTTGATCATGTCACCTGTTTGATAATATTGAGGATTTAAGAGGATGCAAGGTTGTATTATAGCCATTAAGTAGTGTTGTAAAAAGTAAATTTAGTGCTGTTAGATTTTTTGAGGCATGTACTAGATCTTTTAAATCATTTGGGAAGTTTCTTTTAAGTAAAATTAGATCAATCTGATTTCTGATGTGTATCATCATACTATTAGATTTCTTTCAACTTTAAAAGACTTAGAAAAAATTTTTTTCAGTGATCAAAGTAGAAAGCATTTTTTTCTTATTCATGAAATAGCATTGATACATTTCAACTAAAAATAACAAAAATAAGTTGAATAGAGAAATACAGAATATTTTATGCTACCTCCAAACCAAAGCATATATGGCATTAACAATAGAAATGAGTTTTCTCACAGAAGGATATCGTTGTTTATTTAAACACTGAGTGGGAAAGGAACAATTCTTATACACACACAAAAAAAATAAGGAAATAGTCCTCAAGAAACAATTAAATGTTTACGAAGTGTGAATTAAAATAAATATAATATTATTTCCAACAGACATGCCCAATATCATGGTAATATTTACAAATTGCTCCCAATAGTTTAAACACTTATGTTCAAAGCTTTTTGCTTACATTTTGACACTGTTAAAAATATTGATGTTCAGTTTTGATTAACACTTTAAATTCAAAAGGCATTCAAAAGGGCTCCTGCAAAGTATGTTTGCATCACCATATCATATTAGTGCTAAAACTTTATGCATTATGCACATGAGGGTAGGTGTAGGGAAACAATAGATAATATTCTTTAAATGTTGTATATTTAAAAAAAAATATTCAACAGACATGATTGAGCAACAAACACTGGCAGGCCTTATGATAGATAAATAAGATTCAAACTCTTGCCTCAATGTGTCCATACCCTAGTGGACTAAATCTGTACAGGAGCAATTGAAAACAATGCAAGAGCTACAATGGAGGACTTTATGGGTTCTTAAAGGAGGAACATTAGTGAGAATGGATTCAGGATGATGGTGAGAGAGAAGATGAGAAAACAAACCAATACTGAAAAAAACTGGAAGATTTAGAAAAGGCTATAATTCATGAAGTAGGTGTTATTGGTGCTTGGGATAGTAGTTGAACAAAAAAGAGCAGAAGCTGCATCTGCATTTTCACAGAAGTGACCCTGGAAATAGTAGGTAACCCATTTGAGACCCCTTATCTGTAAACTGAGGTTGAATCACTTATTTTAAGGATCAAACAAGATAATTAATATGAGCTGCCTAGCACAACTCTTATCACATAATAACCACTAAATAAAATTTTACTTCTTTCCTCTACCACTGAACATGTGAATGAATGAGCTTTCAGATGATTATAGCCACTGACTGTGGAATCTTCCAGATGTACCAAATGAGGTCCGAGACACTGTGGAATAGAGGCACATCATTTCCAGCTTTGCTTCATCCCAATTTCTGACACTCAGAGTCATGAGCATAATAAATGGTTGTTTCATAAAATAAGTTTTAGCTAACTTGTTACCCAGTATTAGAAAACAAGAGCACTTGCTTACCCCAAACCACAAACCTAAGCTTGGATTATCAGCAGAGACTAGAGATGAGTAGGGTTATTCACTATGAATGTAACCTTGTGAAAATGTTGGAAGAGGCTGAGATGGTTGGGGTATCTAAAAGCAAATGGTTTATACATTCATTTAGAGTCTCAGATCAATACAAAGGGCAGAAAGCGAGCATTAAAAAAACCCAAAAAACAAACAACAACAAAAATAAAACCAGGCATGATCCAGGGATGGGAGGTCTTAGAATCAGTGCAATGAGACTTCAATAAAAAAAAAAAAAAAAAAAACCAGGCCATATCCAGGGATGGGGGGTCTTAGAATCAGTGCAATGAGACTTCAATAAAAAAAAAAAAAAAAAAAACCAGGCCATATCCAGGGATGGGGGGTCTTAGAATCAGTGCAATGAGACTTCAATAAAAAAAAAAAAAAAAAAAACCAGGCCATATCCAGGGATGGGGGGTCTTAGAATCAGTGCAATGAGACTTCAATAAAAAAAAAAAAAAAAAAAACCAGGCCATATCCAGGGATGGGGGGTCTTAGAATCAGTGCAATGAGACTTCAATAAAAAAAAAAAAAAAAAAAACCAGGCCATATCCAGGGATGGGGGGTCTTAGAATCAGTGCAATGAGACTTCAATAAAAAAAAAAAAAAAAAAAACCAGGCCATATCCAGGGATGGGGGGTCTTAGAATCAGTGCAATGAGACTTCAATAAAAAAAAAAAAAAAAAAAAAAACTAGGATTGCAAGTGTGTGTGGTCAGAGAATAGGATATTAAAGATTAAGACTCATTGGTGAAGTAGCCATACTTAATGAAAAGGTTTTTTTATAAGATGCTCAGAAGTTGAATCAATTGTAATTTAGAATGAATTTTGAATACATTGGGAAAAGGCTATTGAAGAAAAGGGTATTATTAGCAATGTAGATTTTGTGATGGCATTTATTATTTGCTCACAGTAACAATAATGATAATATATCACCCTTAACTCTTTGCCATAGTCAAAACTGTTCAGCAGAATATTGTTCCTTCCTTTTTGTTCAAAAATAATTGAGATGAAAAGACAGAAACAACGCCACCAGCGTCAGTCTCCTGTCATGATAATCAACTACAGCACATCAGGGAGTAACCAAAGGCATGTTCTTAAAATAATGATTCTTATCGTCTGCTTTTAGTGTGGGGGAAACAATGTAAAAATAGCTACTATTTACAATGGTGATGTAAGAAAGATATTTAAGAACCCACAATATGAATGCCAACTAACTTTCAGACTATGCATTATGAAAAAAAAAAAACAGAAATTACCACACAATATACTGCATAGTAGCTAGCATTCATTTTTGCAACATCAATCACTGCACAATGCTTAAGGGGAAAAAAAATCTAGCAAGAATAGAAAGACACTAGCTACAGAGGACAGCTGAATCCAGCTGTCCATGTGTGATAGTAAGCAAAAACTGATGGATGATTTTAAAAAAAGGAAAATTCTGGAGAAAAGAAATATAAACTGTGGAAATAAGATGGTCCCAAAAGAGGAATGGATAATTGAAGACAAATTTCATGGTAAAGGCTTCCTGCTGGAGAAGAAACTATTATTCTCATATGCCAGTGAACAAAGAAATACTGGAAATAAATTTAGAGACACACTGTGTTCAGGAAGTTGATATCATAAACGCTATCATAAGTCATCTTAAAAAGAATGTAGCTCACCTGCAAAACCTGAGCCTCCTGTGTATAGTTAAGAGGACAGTTAAAAATAAGCATTGGAAAAGAAATTGTATAAAAAGTTCTATGTGATCAATAATATATAATTCTTCACTACTCAAATATTTACTTTCAAACTGAAATAAGTGTCTTAGACATCTTTCTAAGGAAATTGGAAAAAATGAAAAAAAGAGTGTATAATGAGAGGTAACATACAACCTGTGCAACATTCCAGGAGATAATATATGAAGAGTAATTAAAGTGTTTAGAATAAAGAAGAGTTTGTGCAACTCCAAGTGTTGGCCACACCCTCAGCTCTCTTTTAAAAGGACTGGTCAAAAGAGGTTGTTTCTATTCAGTTTGAAGTTCTGTGACTCTGCCATATTGCCATATCTTAAAGATCGGTACCTCAGCTAAAAGTAACACTAGCTAAACTTGCAGAAACCCCATGCCTATGAGATTATCCCACAACATCTTCCAAAGAGAAGCAATCACATTGAGCAATGACTAATTGAGCTAATCAATTTTCTCTCAAATAAAGTTACATATGTGACATCAAGAAATAAAGAATAATAATGATGTATAGAAGTAGATACAAAATGTATAACCATACAGTGACAGAAGAAAAAATAGAAATAGAAAAATAGAAATTCAGAGATGTGCTGAGTTACAAAAAAGCCGAGTCACTGAGTCACTACCCATTTTTGAGAAAATGACCTCATACCCAGTCACTTGCATGGCCACTGGAGTAATTAGGACTGTTGTTATTTTCAAAGTAATAATCTGTGCCATGGGCAGGCTATGGGAATGAGTGGGTGGGTATAAACAGGCACACAATTAGGTTACTTATATAAAACTCCATAACTTGGAATAATCTGGTATCTTCAGTGTAACTCAACAATATGGTTCATAACAAGAATGTAGTCCTTGACTGAACACCTGAATTTCAAC
Source organism: Galeopterus variegatus (assembly GCF_000696425.1). Taxonomy (NCBI): domain Eukaryota; kingdom Metazoa; phylum Chordata; class Mammalia; order Dermoptera; family Cynocephalidae; genus Galeopterus; species Galeopterus variegatus. Next base: position 39,927 of record NW_007734046.1, on the reverse strand, counting down.
GTGCAAGATGCCCAGGAATCATGCAGATTGTATCCTATGCAAATTAAGGATTTATAAATGTTCTCTGCGATATGAAGTCTTCTAATTGATAAGTAGCTTCTATCCTTTGTTCAGTCGTACTACATTATTTTATAAGAAAATATGCAGACCTTTGTAAAGCTATAGTCATTTAAAGTACACTTATGTTAGTAAAATTACAATTTTAATTTCCAACAACAATGGGATGGTTAAATTACAAAACAGGCAAATAATTTTATTCATATGCTAAGGTGGGTATTTGAATACTGCATTGAAAATGGTTTCATATTCACAATATAATATAAAGTGAAAATAATGGATTTAAAATTATTTATATCATTTTATTACAATTTTGTAAATGTGAAGAGATTTTCATAAAAAAAGTAAAATTATCAACATTGATGTTAATGGTGACAAGCACTGGCTGGATAATAGGCAATTTTCTTCCTTTATATCATATGTATTTTCTTAGTATTCTATACTTTAGAGAAGGTATTTGATAGTTATGAAACATTAAAAAGAGTCACTTGAAACTAAACATTGAGTACAGAAAGATAATGTCGTGCTTAAAGTACACATTTTTAGCACTTTAGGGATTACTTGCTTAAGTACAACAGGAATATTAATTCTGATCTCTTTCCATTTTAGGATAATTGTCTCAATCAAAGCACTGTTATAGTACTTTCTCCCCACTTCTGCCAGATGGCCAGTGGTCTGTTATAATTTTCAGACTAACTGAGGTTCTTTCTTACAGAAATCTTATTGTGGTGTCCAGGGATTTAAACATGTAGGGTGTCAAAATACTCTCAAGGCAGCATATAACTTGAAGGTCAGCATGTTGGTAGACAAAGCACATATTAAATAACGTTTTTATCCACAAGAAGGGGGCTAACCTTCTCTTCCAAGTTACCATCATCTCTCACCTGGTTACTGAAATAACCCCCTAACTGGACATCTTGCCTTTAACTTTGGAGCCCTGTCGTTTGTCTCCACATGCCGGCCAGAGTGATCCTCTTCAGTCATAAGGATTATTTAAATTCTCTACTCCAAACTCCACAAAAGTTTCTCTTTTCACTACAAATAAAAGTACAAATGCTGCCAACAAGGCCTTGTATAATCTGATCCCTTTTCCTTCTTGGAACCATCACCCACTACTCTTTTTTTGCTGGCAACATTACAGACAATGTGCTCTGCACTGTCCCTTGAGCACCCAAGGAAAACTCGTACAGTAAGATCCCTGCTCTGCATGTTTTCTTGGCCTGAATTCTCGTCGTCAGATATCTGCATGGCTGAGACCGCATCTCCTCCAAGTTTCAATTAAATCTGACCTTCTGCATGAGGCCTCCATGATAACCATTTTGTAAATTAAAACCAGCACCGACTACACCTCATGCCCTCCCGATTCCCATTACCCTGCTCCATCTCTCTTTTTCCTATGGATCTAACACATTTTAATATTCAAAATAATTAGCTTATTTTTATATCTACTATTTAGCGTTCTTCTCTACCTGCTAGAATATAATCTCATGAAAGCAGTGACCTTTGTGTGTATCTCAAGTACATCAGAGTGCCTGGCATATTGTAGGTGCTCAAGAAATATTTGATGAATAAAGGAGTTAAATGGATAAATGCACATTTTCTTGATACTCAAAAAAAAAAAGGAAAAATGAAAATTTGTTAAACCAGAAAAAATCAGGCATAAGTTTGCCAACAACATACTTATAGCTTTTTAAGCACATGCATTTATCACTTAATATCAGAGGTTATACTAGATAACCTGAAATTTCATTCTAACTTTTTGAAGAAATGATTACTTTGGCAAAATCAGCCTATAACATCAAAAATTTGTGTTTTCTCTGGTTGTTGTAAGGCAGACAACATAGCTGGAGACTACATTTCTCTGCCATGTGACTAATTCCTATTTGTGGAATTTGAGTGAAAATGATGTGGATCACTTCCTTCCAAACCAGGGTGGTTAAGAGAGTGCACCTATTTCCAGACAATCTCCTTACCTTTTTGTCAGCTGGCAGTTGAGGACTCTGAGGCACTGAGGAGGATAGTATGCCACCAGGTAAAAAAGTTCTGCATCCCTGAATCTCTTACGTGGAGGAAAGCCATATGCCAACCATTCATACCTGCATTTGACTGTTACATGAATGAGAAATATACATTTATCATGTTATGTTATTGAAATTTACGAATGTATTCGATATAGCAGCTGGCATAACCTTAAAAGCAAATCTCAAAAAAGAATTTAGTTAGGAGCTAATGTTGGGCATTATAAATTTGCATATTGTTACACCTACAGAATTCTTGGTCATGTATTCATAGAACTATGCAATTTAAACGAGCCAAAAATACTTAATTTTCCGAGATGAACCATTGTTGCTGAGTGATATTTGTAGAGTCAAATGGTTGAGGAAACTGTTCATAAGAACACAATGCATAGAAAATCTGGTTTTACAACAAAAAATTATTTGTGATATAAATACAAAAAATATAAATAAATATGGTAGATAAATTAAATGAGTGTGGTTGGTTAGAGGTTCTGATAAGGGATTAGACCACATTAGTACACATGAGGAGTTAGAAAAGGAATACATAAAAAAGTTATGGTGTGAAAGAAGCAGCTCTAATTTAGGGTTTTGAATATAGAATAGTTCAGGTCACTCACCCTATTAGAAGAAAGTGATGTGTTATTAAAGGCTGATATGTGAAAGAGCGAAAGATACTACATTTCAGGGATAAAGTGTATCTTCAACAGAAATGTTGTCATTTTTGAGGAGAGGAGAAACTTCTTATGATGTAGTAATTTCAGAGATTACAATTGGTCTGGAATGGCGGAGGTCTGTGATAGTGATGACTAGAAAAGAGACGGAGAGTTCAATGGCCCAGAATTTGTGTGGGAAGAAGTGAAAGGAAGAAGAAAAATAAGTGGAAAGTTGTCTGTAGAACCAGAAGTAATTAAGATCTCAGTTTCCTCAATCGAGAGGAGTCAAAATTAAGCTTTTCATTAGATAAAATATCTTCAGCTGTACCCCCAAATTTCAATAGATATGATAAAATGAATGCGTCCTCACAATATTTGTCACTTTAACCATTTCTTTGTGTGTCCAATGCACTTTGATTTCTTTAACAAATGACACTTCCTATGTCTTATTGTAATTGTATGCTTACTTACGTTCTCGCACTGGACTGTGACATCCTTCTGTAAATATAATGGATGCTTTGTGTTTTTAAAATAAATTAATAAATGAATCAGAGGACATATGAATGAATGAGCGCCTCCCAGAACATGTGCAAAAAGGGCTGCTGACAGATACCATTCTCAAATAAATATAAAGAGAGTTCATAAACCCATTCTTCAGGTTCTAATCTGGGTCTTTTTACTCTATGAATTTCAATGTTTCAAAAGAAAAAAAAAAACAAAAGGTCTTCCCTGTAGCAAAAGTATGATTGCTTTTTCTAGATATTGTTTGCTTAAGAAAGGAAACTCATCACTTTTTGGAGAGGAGGGTATTCCAGGCAGAAAATCTAATTTGAACAAAAACTCAGAGGTACTTTAACTATTAATGATTTAAGAAAATGGAGAATATAAAATTACACAGTAGCGGAAATATCTATAGATTAAAATATGAGTTCTATATCAATTTGCACTAATACTGACACCGTGAAGAGCTTATATGTTTAGAAAAATGAAAAAAATAATAATACAGCAAATATTATGCCATGAAAATTAAGTGGAAAACAATTATTGACTTTGTATTACATTCTAGGAGTCACGGAAAACCCTTTACTGAATTATTTAATCTGTTTTTGAGTAATAACCAAGTCTTATGCCCACTATTTTGTAGCTATGAAAACTGATGCTTACCAAGCTAAACAACTAGCCAATACCTATGCTACCAATAGTGCCTGAGCAAAGATTTGAACTTAGGTCTATGACACCAACCTGAACTCTTAGCCAGTATGTTGCGTTGGTTTTCCAATGCTCAAAAAGACACGTGAAAATGTTTTTTTCTCAATATACATGCCTATTAGAGAAATGTCTCAATCACCATAGATATTAGGGCTAGCTGGTTGCTCAGTTAGTTACAGTGCGGTGTTACAACACCATGGTCAAGTGTTCGGGTCTCAGTACCAGCCAGCCACCAAAAAAAAAAAAAGAAAAAGAAAGAAAAAAAAATGGGGACCATAGATGTAATGGTCTGTTGACATGTAATGCCAACTGTTTTTCTACTTAGATTGTTTCTGTTGCCCTACGTCTCCTATGCATTAAATGTGTAGACAAATTCTATTAATCATTAAAGATTATGTCAAATGTAGTCTCCTCTATGAAGCAGTCAAAGTTTGTGAAAACTAGAAAAATATTATCTCCTCTGATAATGTAGGAAAACATTTTAAAAATAAACCTCTACAATGAACGCAGTATGTCTCTTGGCTAAGAGTTTTTAGCCAGATATGTAACTATCTCATAAGAGAGGGACTGCCTAGCAGTTAGGAACAGTGTCTTAGGCATCTTTTTCAACCTATAGAGCCCTTTTACTAGTAGGCAGATGCCCAATGAATGACTATGTTATTGAGTCATTTTGAAAAAGCACAAATGCTGAGCAAATGAAAGATATTATCAGCTGTCATATGATTGTTGATGAGTTAAACAACTCTTCCTAAATTCAGAATAAAAAGTATATATTATATTATTCCATAAAATGTAGTCTGGGCTATTCATGTCTCATTACAGTCAAAAAGAAATTCTGAAGATAACTTCCTCAACAAGACTATGAGCTTACATTCTAAATATCAGAACGTGAAAACATCATTGTTCCATATCCATGTTTAGAAGTTAATTAAGAAATAAATACTTAAATTTCTGGATAAAAAATAAAAAAGATGTCTTGTCTGCTGAAGCTATGAAAATTGGCTTCACAGCTGGCTGACTGGTTCATTCAGCAAGAAATTGGTCAACTTTCAGAGACCAGAAAATAATGCATTTCACACAGTGCCAAGAGTCATAAAGTTGCTGAGCCAACTGGGAGTTAAAGAACTCAAGCAAATTAGAGCTAGCTTGGAAAAATAAGAAACAGATCAAATCTTCATTGACCCTCTCAAGTTAAACTGATGCTATGTCTAACACTTGGGCCTATTTCATTGAATTTTCTATTGCAAACTTTCTTTCTGTGATAAACATGCAGTCTTATGAGTCTTCATGGTCTATGGCTTCTCTTCAGTCATCTGTTCTTGATTTTTTCCCTAGGTTTTGTCAAGCTATCTCACCTTTTTCAGCATACAGGTTTCCTTTTTCCGTTCAAGAGAAGGGAATGCTTGGTGTTTATCTAGAATATTATGACTACAATGTAGGATGTGCCTCCTACCAGTTGGGGTGCAACAGAAAATGTCTCCTTTGTTATCCTGGGAAGTTGAGAGGAAATTTGCCATTTATAGTGCTTAATATATTTCCTGTAAATGTGTAGGAAATGTCTGTTTGCAGTTCTGAGCAAACTACCTTGATGTTCACAGAAATGAGACAAACTGCTTGATGAAAGAAATCATATTCAAGAAAGGATCCTATGAGAGGAAGGCAGCTTGTTTATTTACATGACGATCAAAGAACCTTTGCATGAATTGAGTCTACATTTTTTTTTTTTTCCTGAGAGATTTGCAGAGAATAGTCTACATGGCTGAAAGAGAAAGGTGGAAAGTCTTTATTGATTTTATTTAGGTTTTATGTATTAAAAAATTTTTCAGCATACTAAAATGATATAATTGTAAAATCTGTTTTATTCAGGAAATATGTTATATTTTCCAAACTGATTAATATTAAATTCTAATGAAATAAATTAAAATTTTATTTTAATGATATTTTGGCTATTCTGCTTTTAAGAAATATTAAACAATTTAGCTTATACAGACACAATGAAAGCCACGTTTAACAAATAACTGCTATCAATGATTAAAGGCTTTTATAATCAAAGCCAGTAGAGTACTGTAGAGACGCCAGTATAGTGTAATACAACAAACAGAATTACTCTAAATACTCAAGACCATAATGATTTGTTGCCTAATACAATGTTCTTCTCTCTCTAAAAAAAAATGGTTGTTGCCCTCAAATGAGAAACTTAAGACTGATGTTGTATGCGAGGAAAAACCACACATTCTTAAATCATTAGCTTTTTCCTTCTTTTATGTAATCTACCTCCTTTTTTTCTCTTGCTAAGGCTGACTGAGCTTTAAAGAATAGAAAGGGAGGCAAGAATACAATCAACTTCAAAAATCACTTTGGCACAGCACAGGAAAAAGCATCCAATTAAAACATTAAACAGTATGCTAATAATTATGTTTCCTATAGTGCCTTTTCATCAAGGATTTCAAAGTCAAATTTGCAACTCCTCAGTTATGCTGTGGACATCTCTAATTCTGGTTCCTGCCAAGTCTTACTCCCTTCCCCCTTCCTAGCCCACACTTAGAGTTCTAACTGGATTTGATGAGGGGCCATCATTTTGCCTTTCAAGTCTGCTAGCCTTGGGTTCTCCTTCATCTTCTTTTGTCTTTGCTCAGCTAGCCAAGTGACTGATTCTAAGTAATATATAAGCAGAAGTTGGCCAATTCTAAAATGTTAAAAATTTGAATTATAGGCTTTTAAACATGAATGAAATTTTATGGCTTTCAGTCATAAGTGCTTAGCTTGAAGTGCACTACCAAAATTCTGCCTCCACAAACAAAAGGTGTTTAGCAAGAAGCATAAGGTAAGCATACAAATTAGTGCTTTTAAGACTCATAAACAACAGCATCTCTAAATAGATGACTTGCAAATATTTCCACTGCCCTAATAGCCAGAGTATTAGTTTACTGCCCCCCCCCTCCTTTTTTAAGCAGATGTATGAATTTGTATTTGGCTTAAACACTGTACAGATTATGAAAGTTTCAAATCAGTTGGATCTAACCAAAAAAAAAGTTATGAATAATGTTACTTTCTTCCACACCTTTACTACCTATGATCTTTAATCTTTTAACAGGCCCTTCTTGAACTTGCGACTACGTTTATTTTTCCTCCTTTAAAAAGTAATAACTACCTTGCCATATTCTCATGTGTACATACATACATATATATATATATATATGTATGTGTATGTGTGTGTGTGTGTGTGTGTATATATATATATATATATATATATACTCTTTCAATATTTTCTTCCTTCAGAATGAGAATGTTTATCTGCTTGTTTTGTTGTATCATTTCATTCTTGAGGCTTGGTTTTTGACTTCTCTGAGCTGGTACTCCTTTTTTTTTTTTTTGAAATTCCTTTACATGATTCAAGTATTTGAAAACTTGACTTAAACTAAATGAGGATCCCTAATAACCAGAATTTAAAAAGCACTAAATGCAAAGTTCTAAAAACATCTAGAATCTAATTCCAAACCTGTCATTTACTTTCCATGTATTATTTAGCAGTCCAGATGAATGTACCGATACTCGGCATCCTTATTTTTAAAACAAAGTGAATGACTTTAATATGTCTTTAATTATTTAAAAAAAAAACATATATTTTAAAGTTAAAACCTAATGCTATATGCCTTGAAGTTCCTAATACCTCATTATCCACAAATAGTAACGTGGCATGTTTTGAAGGCCTGCACTGTACAAGGTGCTATACCATTAAGGCACATGCTAATGGCAGGATGAACAGGAAATGGTCCTTCATTTATGCTCACATTTGTACATTTTCTTTCCTGCCCATTTCCATACATGTTATCTAAATTGATGCTCATAACAATTTACAAGATAGAAAGGAGAGCTATTATTGGCCTCATTTAGAAAATAAAGGCCAGTAGTTTAAAAAAGATCAAACATTTGTTAGAAAATTCTAGAGCTAGAGAGGCAGAACTAAAACTGTGTAAGATGTTACTATTGTTACATATTGGTTAGTGTGCACTATTTTTGAATGACATTCTTTAGGCCTGTCTTCCTAAACCACATAATATTGTCCTGCTGTGAACTAGGCATCGCAATTTTGTATGTGCTTCTAATGTTTCTCGAAGGGAACCTTGTTTAATGACATAACATTTGTAAATCTCTTTGAATAAGGGAATCATTTAAATGCAGAGTATCCCTGAACATTATCCCCTTTACTCTCCCACTGAGTGCATAAAAATCAAATATGGCTGACTGTGATCTTTTAGGAGTATAAACGTGTTATAAATGGACTCTCTGCACTTTGTTCCACCACCCCCAGGAGAAGCCATGTACCTCATGCAGATCTCTAAGTGAGGTATGATGCCCAGGCCACTAGCCCTCCATGGATCATAGCAGGGGAAATTAACAAGCTGAAAACCTTTCCTAAACTTGCACTCAGTCTCAAATCAGCAGGCAATGGGAATTAGTTTCTTACACAGCTCAAGAAAATGCATGGACAGAGATCAGGTTTTCACAGGAGGGGAAGTCAGGGCTCTTGGAATAAAAAATGGCTGAGACAGAATTCTGCACAATTTTGTCACTCCGCTGCACTGGCCATTGTATACACCTCCTTTTTTCTTTTTTTCTCTTAATATTCCATTAGTGTCCCAGAAAAATCATTTATTTGCTCTATCTACCTTTCTCCTCATCCGTTCCCCATTATTTTCTATTGGAACTTCCAACATAGGCCTTTAACAGGTTGTTTCTTCTGGTATTTTTATTCTAACTGGTTTGCTGCTAGAGTTTCTTTACTTAATAAATTAAACTTCTCCAAATCCAACTATCGTAGATCCCTTCCTTGTCTAGGATATGCCCCTCCATCTATTCAATACAATTCCCAAACTTCAGCTGAAGAAATCCTTATAAGCAGTGCCTAATTTTTCTATTTCACCCACACTGTTACTTTTGAAGCACTTTTGCTTATTAAGGTTTTTAACTGATTTATTTTGTCTCCCCATACATATGTCATCTTTATCTATACAATAAATCTCCTACAAAGTCTTACTTAGACTCATTCTTCATAGAATCAAGAGTTTTTAAATTACTGATGCAAAATTTACATGCAGTGAAAGGCTCAGATCTTAAATAAAAGAAATTCCATGAGTTTTAACAAGTTTATACATTCTGTCAACGTCCCCAAATAAGAAATAAACACATCCCAGTCCAGAAAGTTGTCATTTAATCAATCTCCATAATCCCATAAATTACTACTGTTCTGATTTTTATTACCACAGATAATTTCTTCCTGGTCAACTTCATGAAAATCAAATCATGTAGTATGTACTATTTTGCATCTGGTTTCTTTGAAATTTTGTATAAATTCCAAATAACATTTATCAGGTTGAAGAAATTTCCCCCCATTTTTCTTTTGCAGGATGCTTTTATCCTTACTGCATTTTGAATTTTGTCACGTTTCTTTCTTCATCTACTGAAATGATCACATGGTTTTCCTCCATTATGCTGTTAACATTTTTGATCATTTTTTCAAATATCTTTGAAAACATCTTTGCACTTATGTGGCATAAACCCAGATTTATCATGCTGTATTGTCCTTTTTATACATTGTTAAATTTGAGTTCCTAATTTTTTTAAAATTTTTGGATAAATATTCAAAAGTGTTCTGTAATTTTCTTTGCTGGTACTGTCTTTGTCCAGTTTGGTCTCAAGATAATGCTGGTCTCATAAAATCAGTTGGTATGTGTTTTCTCATACTGTATTTGCTGTATTGTGTAAGACTGATATTATTTTTCTCTTAAATGTTTGATAGAAATCATGAGTGCTGTCACTGGCTTGGAGTTTCCTTTGTGGAAAGATTTTTAATGACAACTTTAGATAAAATTTAGATTTCGATAGATAAAATGCAATTCAGATTTTTTATTTATGCTTGAATCAGTTTGATTAATTTTTGATTTTCATCAATTTTTTTTCATTGCATCTAAGTTGATGAATTTATTGGCATAAAGTTGTTAATCATATTCCCTCATCTTCATGTTACTGATGCTAGAATCTGTAGCAGTGTCCCCTCTTTATTTTCAATACTGGTAATGTATGTTATATCTCTCTTCTTATGGATAAACCTAGCTAACAGCTAACCAATTATAATATTTTTTCAAAAAAATAAATTTTAGTTTTCATCATGTACATTTCTATTTTACTGATTTATACTCTCATTATTATTTTCTTCTTATATGAATCTTGATCTAATTTGCACTCTTTTTCTAGCTTCTTAATTGGAAGCTTAGATAACTGATTTTAAATCTGTCTTCTTTTTCTAATGTAAGCATTTAAGCTATTGTTTCTCTAAAATCTGCTGCAACTGTAATTCACACATTATAAATAATTATGTACATATAATATATACAGTTGTCTCTCAATATCCACGGAGGGATTGGTTACAGGACCTCTCAGGGATTCCAAAATACATGGTGCTCAAGTCCCTGCCTGATATAAAATGACATAGTATTTGCATATAACCTATGCACATCCTCCCACATACTTTGAATCACTTTTAGATTACTTATAATACATAATACAATTGAAATTCAATGTAAATAGTTGTTATACTGTATTGTTTAGGGAATAATGACAAGATAAAAAGTCTATACATGCTCAGTATACATGCAGTTTTTAAAAAATATTTTCAATCCTTGGTTGTTTGAATCCATGGATGCAGAACTGATGCCAATTGTATAAATATATTATATTTATACAATATATGTATATATATATATATGTATATATATATATATGTATATATATACATAACATATATATTTCATTTCATTTACATAAAGTTGAAAATATTTGTGGGTTTTTTTTTGTGATTTCTTTTTATACCCTAGATGATTTATAGGTATTTCGACAGCTTTATTCAGATATAATTCACATATCAGATATTTGCCCCATTTAAAATTTATGACCTGATAGGTTTTACTATATACATAGAGTTGTGCATCCATCACCAAAATCAATTTTATATTTTTATTATCCCAAAATGAAACTCCATACTCCTTAGCTGTTACCCGTCAATCCCCACCCCCAATCAGTCCCAGGTAACCACTAAACTACTTTCTGTCTCTGTAGATTTGTATATTTTGCACATTTAATATATGTGTAAATGGCATCATGTAATAAATATGTGGTCCTATTTGATTGTTTTCTTCCATTAGGCATATTGCTTCTAAGGCTTATCCACGTGGTAATATGTATAGCTACTTCCTCTCTTTCCACTGTCAAATGACATTTCATTGTACGGATGTACTACATTTTATTTATCCATTCATCAGTTGATGGAAATTTGGTTTTTTCCTACTTTTTTGTCTACTATGAACAATGCTTCTATGTACATTTGTGTACATGTTTTTGTGTCTACATATGTGCTCATTTCTCTTGGGTAAATACCTAGGAGTGCAGTTGCCAGATCATATAGTAATATTTATGTTTGAGGAACTGACAGACTGTTTCCCAAAAGGGCCACATCATTTTACATTTCCACCAGTAGTGTACAAGGTTTCCAAATTCTCCATAGCCTTGCCAACACTTGTTATTTTCTGTCTTTTTTTTTTTTTCCTTTATTGTCTTTTTTTTTCGTGACCGGCAACGGATCGCAACCCTCAGTGTCGCGCCCGTACTGGA
>NW_007734046.1:17379-27618 GCF_000696425.1 Galeopterus variegatus | reverse complement strand
CCCTCGGCGGGAGCGCCACCATGCTTCCCAAGCGGCGCACTGTAGCAGTGCGCCACCGGGCTGGCCCTATTTTCTGTCTTTTTGATTCTAGCCATCCTAGTCAGTGTGAAGTGCTATCTTTATGGTTTTGATTTGCATATCCTGATAAATTATGTCAAGCATGTTTTATGTGCTTAATGGCCATTTGTATATCTTTTCAAGAAAATGTTGATTCAGATCTCTGCTCATTTTTGAATTGGGGTATCTTTTTATTATAGAGTTGTAGGAGTTTGATATATATTCTAGATACAAGTCCTTTATCAGGTATATGATTTTCAAATATTTCCTCCCATTCTGTATGTTGTGTGTTCTTGGTGTCCTTTGAAGCACTAAAGTTACTAAGTTTGAGATGTTCGGTTGATCTGTTTTCTCTTGCTGCTTATGCTGTTGGCGCCATATCTAAGAATTCATTGTCAAATGCAAGGTCATGAAAGTTTATCCCAATGTTTTATTATAAGAGTTTTATTGTTTTTACCTTATGTTTAGATCTTTGATCCATTTAGAGTTAATTTTTGTATATGATGTTAAATAAGGTTCCAACTTCATTTTTTGTGCATGTGGATATGCAGTTTTTCCAACACCATTTGTTGAAAAGACTGTCTTTCCCATCAAATGATCTTGGCAGCTTTGTGAAAAATTAGACCATATATGTGATGGTTTATTTCTGGGCTGTCTATTCTATTCCACTGATCTGTATGTCTGTCTTTATACCAGTACCATAGTGTTTTGATTACTGTAGTTTTATAGTAAATTTTTGAAATCAGGAAGTGTAAGCCCCTAAAATCTATTTCAAGATTGTTTTAGCCATTCTGGGTCCCTCAAATTTCTATATGAATTTTAAAATCACTTTGTTCATTTCTGCAAAGAAGTCAGCAGGGATTTTGAGAGGAAATGCAGTGGATTTGTAGACTGCTTTGAGAAGTGTTATCATTTTAACAATAATAAATCTTTCAAACAGACAGATGTACACAGAATGTCTTTCTATTTATTTAGGTCTTTTATTTCTTTCAATATAGTTTCAGAGTATAAGTTTTACATTTCTTTTGTTAAATTTATTCATAGGCATTTTATTATTTTTATGCCATGTAAATGGAATTATTTTGTTAATTTCATTTTTGGTTTACAAGTATCTTTTTAACACCCAATTATTCGTGCTTTCAAAAAATGTCTTTCTCCTATTGACTTTTAATATAATTCCATCTTTGTTTACTTCTTCTATCCATTACTAAGACAGGGATGTTAAAATCTTCATCAATAATTGTAACTTACCTATTTCTCATTTTAGTTTTGTCAGTTTTTGCTTTGTGTATTTTGAAGCTGTTATGGGATGTATATACAATTAGGAACGTCAACTCTTTTTTAAGAATTGAACTATTTATCATTATCAATTATAATATTCCTTTTTATGTCTACCATTCCCTCTTTTTAAGTCAACTTTATCTAATATTAATATACTCACTTCAGACTTCTTTCTCATATTGTTTGTATGAAAATATTTTTGCATACATTTACTTTTAATGTATCTGCACCTTTATAATTAAAGTCAATTTTTTTTAGGTAGCGTATTTTTTTAAAAAAATTTAACCAAACAACCTCTGCATTCTAAGTAAAATATTTAAACCTATTATATTTAATGTAATTATAAATTTGGTTGTTTAAATCTATTGTCTTGCTACCCATGTGTTCTGTGTTCATTTTTTCTTCTTTTTCTGCCTATATTCAGATCTATTGAGTAATTTTTGAATTTAATTTTATTTATACTGTTGGCAAAATAGCAATATTTTTTATGACTGCTCTAATATTTATGAGATTAATATCTTTAAGTTATAGTGTATCTTCAAATAAAACTACATAATATCATGGATAATGTAAGAATCCTACCAATGTATTCTTCCATTTCATTCTTCCTATCCCTTATGCTATTTTTAGATACACCTACTTGTACATATATTCTAACCCATGGTACATTATCTTTGCTTAAATAATTATCTTTTCTAAAAAATAAAAAATGAGGAAACTGTCATTTATTTACTTATCCACATGTTTATCAGCTCTTGTGTTCTTTATTCCTTCATGTAGATCTAAGTATTTTGTAGTTGATTGGTTGTATGAATAGGTTGAGGTGGCTGGTTAGTGTTGTTAAAATTATCCACATTTTAAATAATTATTGGTATACTTATATTATCAAATACCAAAGATGGCTGTTAAAATATACAATGATAATTTTGGATTTCAATAGTCTTTACTATAGTTCTCTCAGTCTTTTCCTGATGTATTTTGAATCTCTGTCATTAGATACACATGTATTTTGGATTATCATATAATTTTGGGGGGGTCATATAATCTTGATGAACTGACTCTTATCATTGTGAAGTTATCCTCTTTACCTTTGATAATATTTTCTTTCTTGAAATCTCTCTTGTCTCATATTAATGTAGGTATACTAGTGTAATGGTTAATTTTATGTGTCAAATTGGCTGGACCATGGGGTGCCCAGCTATTTGGTCAAATATTATTTTAGATGTTTCTGTGAAAGTATTTTGGATGATATTGACATTTAAATTGGTGGACTTTGAAGGAAACATATTGTCCTCCAATCAGTTGAAGGCTTGACTAGAACAAAAAGACTGACTTTCCCAGAGCAAGGAAGAACTCTCCAGCAGACTGCCTTTAGATTTTATCTGCAACATCAGCTTTTTCTGTTTCTGCTGCATCCTGCCAACTTTTGGACCCAAACTGGAACATAGGCTCTCCTGGGTCTCCAGCTTGTTGACCCACCCTTCAGATTTTCGATTTGCCAGCTTCCAAAGTCATGTGAACTAATTTTTTATAATAAATCTCTCTGTCTCTCTCTGTCTCTTTGTCTCTCTCTCTATGTATACATACACACACACACTCTATTCTGTTGTTTTTAGAGAACAGTGACTAATATGAGGGGTCTTTAAAAAGTTCAAGATAAGATTCATATTTTTTAAATTCCATTTTTCCATGAAATCTTTGAAGTACCCTCCTACTACTAGCTTTCTAATGTTTGCTTTTGCCCAGCATTTTTTTTTTATCATTCTGTTACTTCCTTATACAACCACTCATGATTGCAGTGATACTTTGTAGAGATTTCGGTTTCATCTCTGTTCACCTTCCTCCTTTCCTGTTCTCTGATGCACAGTTTTAGGCACTGAACTCTAATCTCTTTATCATCCTCAGCAAGACCACCATACAAAGGTGCATTCAACACAGGATGTTCTTAGTCAATACTTATTTACATCATATATAGTCAGAACACATGGACACATGGCTAAGGTGACACTAAATTCTCTCTTGATCCAAAAAAGAGACAAACTAATTTAAGGAGCTGTCATTTTCTTTCATTCATTTAATGTGTATTGAAACTTGCCCTATTTTATGCTGATACAAATATGAATAAAACTCAGAATGTAGAGCCATATGAGATGGATACTTTTCAATAATAAAGAAAAGTACTAAACTTTATGGAAGAGAGAGCCTTCAGTTCAGAGAAAGGTTGATTGAGGACCTGCCATTTAGAATATGGATAGGAATTAACCAAGTGTAATAGATAGTGAAGGGCATATATGATAGGAGAAACAGTATGTAAAAACCACTAAGGGATTGAAGAACATGGAGTGTTTAGGACAGGAGTTGGCAAACATTTTTTTAAGGTTCAGACAATACGTATTTTAAGTTTTGTGGGACATACGGTTTCTGTTGCAACTACTCAGTTCTACTGCTATAGCATGAAAGCAGCTGTAGGCAATACATAAATGAATAGGCTTAGTTGTCTTCCAATAAAATTGTATTTACTGGTGGCAGGCTGGATTTGGCCTGTGGACCATAGTTTGATGTTTCCTGATTTAGGTTATTGCAAGTAATCCATATTAGTGAGTTGTATAACATATGTTAACTAATGACTAGAGAAGAAACTCTTAACATAGATATGACCAGATCACGTAGTTTTATGTCTACTATGCCAAGAAGTTTGATATTTTTCCCGAAGAAAGTGGACAACCGTTAATACTATTAAGGCAATGTATGATCAGCATTAGGTTTTATTAAATAACTTTGTTCCCAATATCCAAGGGAAGATAATAACTGGAGAGCTACCAGAGGTAAAAATTAGACAAATTTATTAGGATGAACTATTGGTATTTGATGACTAAGGGTGAAATGGTTGATAACAGTTGCAAGTAAAAGAAAGAGATAAATATGAGATCTATTGTGTGATTGTCAAAGACATGGGAGTGAAATGAGAGCCTCTACAGATATCATTCAAGAGATGAAACAAAAAGTCTCCAGGATAAAACCTGGGGGAAAAACAAAATTATTTCAAGAGACATTGGGATGTGGGGGATGAGCAAAAAAACATAAAAAATGTAAGATGCAAGAAAAAGTTGTATGAATAGATAAGTAAAATAACTGTTTGTAGTGGATTGAATATCCCCCCCCCCAAAAAAAAACCTTATGAAGCTTGAATTGTGCTCCCCAAGTTTTATTATTAGAAACTTGTGCCCCCCTGTCACTGTTAAGAGGGTGGGAAATCCTATTATGGTAATTGATAGGTGTGACCTTGAAGAGGTGATTAGATTGTATGACCATGACATAGTGAATGGATTAATATTGGTGGTCAGGGGCATGATTCTGAGGGCTTTAAAAGGAGAAGGCATAAGGAACAGTCTCTCTCTGCTCTGCCATTTTCTGCCATGTGAGACCCTTGGGTCACTATTGCAACCACCGAGACCCTCACCAGATAGATTTCCTGGACTTTGGACTTCCCAGCCCTTGAAATTGTAAGCAATAAATTTTATTTTCTTTATAAATTACCCAGTTCCAGTTATATTTTTTACAAGCATCAGAAATGGACTAATATACCGCTGATAAAAAAAAATACACTTTGAACAATAATCTATCACTCTATTCATCAGATTTTCAAAAATTAAAAAGTCAGATAATGACTAGTGATGGTTGTCATTCAGGAAATCAGGTGCTTTTTGTATTGATAGTGAAAGTATGGCCTTTTGTATTCACTTTGTAGAGCAATCTCAAAGTTTTTCCTCAATTCCACTATGTGTTTATAACTCGGTAATTTCACTTCTGAATTTTTTACCAGAGACATGCTCACATGATACTTATGGAGCAAGTAGGATATATTCCTCAAATGGTCATCTGTGAAAATGGGAAGTTAGAGACAAAGTGAGTGCTTATACCTATACGTGGGGAAATGGATAGCGTGATCAGTCCAGAGCATGTGTGGTAGATACATAACTGTCAAAATTTTCACTGCACTCCTTATAAGATTTTCCATATTGGGCCCATTCTGTAAGAGGATTATATTTCCCACCCAATTCATGTCACACTTGGAAATGTGACTTACGTTGGCCATNGTTGTTTTTAGAGAACAGTGACTAATATGAGGGGTCTTTAAAAAGTTCAAGATAAGATTCAAATTTTTTATATTCCATTTTTCCATGAACTCTTTGAAGTACCCTTCTACTACTAGCTTTCTAATATTTACTTTTGCCCAGCATTTTTTTTTATCATTCTGTTACTTCCTTATACAACCACTCATGATTGCAGTGATACTTTGTAGAGATTTCGGTTTCATCCCTGTTCACCTTCCTCCTTTCCTGTTCTCTGATGCACAATTTTAGGCACTGAACTCTAATCTCTTTATCATCCTCAGCAAGACCACCATACAAAGGTGCATTCAACACAGGATGTTCTTAGTCAATACTTATTTACATCATATATAGTCAGAACACATGGACACATGGCTAAGGTGACACTAAATTCTCTCTTGATCCAAAAAAGAGACAAACTAATTTTAGGAGCTGTCATTTTCTTTCATTCATTTAATGTGTATTGAAACTTGCCCTATTTTATGCTTATACAAATATGAATAAAACTCAGAATGTAGAGCCATATGAGATGGATATTTTTCAATAATAAAGAAAAGTACTAAATTTTATGGAAGAGAGAGCCTCCACCTCAGAGAAAGGTTGATTGAGGACCTGCCATTTAGAATATGGATAGGAATTAACCAAGTGTAATAGATAGTGAAGGGCATATACGATAGGAGAAACAGTATGTAAAAACCACTAAGGGATAGAAGAACATGGAGTGTTTAGGACAGCAGTTGACAAACAATCTTTTAAGGTCCAGATAATACATATTTTAAGTTTTGTGGGACATACAGTTTCTGTTGCAACTACTCAGTTCCACTGCTATAGCATGAAAGCAGCTGTAGGCAATCCATAAATGAATAGGCTTAGTTGTCTTTCAATAAAATTGTATTTACTGGTGGCAGGCTGGATTTGGCCTGTGGACCATAGTTTGATGTTTCCTGATTTAGGTTATTGCAAGTAATCCATATTAGTGAGTTGTATAGCATATGTTAAGTAATGCCTGGAGAAGAAACTCTTAACATAGATATGACCAGATCATGTAGTTTTATGTCTACTATGCCAAGAAGTTTGATATTTTTCCCGAAGAAAGTGGACAACCGTTAATACTATTAAGGCAATGTATGATCAGCATTAGGTTTTATTAAATAACTTTGTTCCCAATATCCAAGGGAAGGTGATAACTGGAGAGCTACCAGAGGTAAAAATTAGACAAATTTATTAGGATGAACTATTGGTATTTGACGACTAAGGGTGAAGTGGTTGATAACAGTTGCAAGTAAAAGAAAGAGATAAATATGAGATCTATTTGTGTGTGATTGTCAAAGACATGGGAGTGAAATGAGAGCCTCTACAGATATCATTCGAGATGAAACAAAAAGTCTCCAGGACAAAACCTGGGGAAAAACAAAATTATTTCAAGAGACATTGGAATGTGGGGGATGAGCAAAAAGACATCAAAAATGTAAGATGCAAGAAAAAGTTGTATGAATAGATAAGTAAAATAACTGTTTGTAGTGGATTGAATATCCCCCCCCCAAAAAAAAAACCTTATGAAGCTTGAATTGTGTTCCCCAAGTTTTATTATTAGAAACTTGTGCCCCCCTGTCACTGTTAAGAGGGTGGGAAATCCTATTATGGTAATTGATAGGTGTGACCTTGAAGAGGTGATTAGATTGTATGACCATGACATAGTGAATGGATTAATATTGGTGGTCAGGGGCATGATTCTGAGGGCTTTAAAAGGAGAAGGCATGAGGTCTCTCTCTGCTCTGCCATTTTCTGCCATGTGAGACCCTTGGGTCACTATTGCAACCACCGAGACCCTCACCAGATAGATTTCCTGGACTTTGGACTTCCCAGCCTTTGAAATTGTAAGCAATAAATTTTATTTTCTTTATAAATTACCCAGTTCCAGTTATTTTTTTTTTACAAGCATCAGAAATGGACTAATATACCGCTGATAAAAAAAAATACACTTTGAACAATAATCTATTACTCTATTCATCAGATTTTCAAAAATTAAAAAGTCAGATAATGACTAGTGATGGTTGTCATTCAGGAAATCAGGTGCTTTTTGTACTGATAGTGAAAGTATGGCCTTTTGTAGTCACTTTGCCTTTTGTATTCACTTTGTAGAGCAATCTCAAAGTTTTTCCTCAATTCCACTATGTGTTTATAACTCGGTAATTTCACTTCTGAATTTTTTACCAGAGACATGCTCACATGATACTTATGGAGCAAGTAGGATATATTCCTCAAATGGTCATCTGTGAAAATGGGAAGTTAGAGACAAAGTGAGTGCTTATACGTGGGGAAATGGATAGTGTGATCAGTACAGAGCATGTGTGGTAGATACATAAGTGTCAAAATTTTCACTGCACTCCTTATAAGATTTTCCATATTGGGCCCATTCTGTAAGAGGATTATATTTCCCACCCAATTCATGTCACACTTGGAAATGTGACTTACGTTGGCCATTGAAGTCTAGGTGGAAATGACAGTTACTCTTTCTGAGCAGAAGCCTTAAGAATCATAGCATGGTTGCTCTGTGATCTTTTTCTTTTGTCACAGGAATGGGTATATCCTAGACAGGAGCTCTCTCTTAAACCTAAACCCCAGTGTGAAAAGTATGTAGAGCAGAGACACCAACAACATGTAATGCAAACAAAAATTGAACTTTTGTTTTTTATAGGTTACTAGAATTGGTGTGATGCTTGTTATTGTAGCACAACCTCACAGAAGGCTAACAAATATGCTGTGGAATCCCATGCAGCAGTTAGAGGAAACCAATTAAATGTATGCGAAGCAATGTCTTTGGATCTTAAATACCTAGTGGGGAGTAAAAAAAGGAAGTAAAGTGCAAAGTCTCTAGTGCAATATTAATTAAGTTAAAAACATAAATGAGTCAAACTACATATTTTAGAAGGATACATATAAGTTCACTGAAACATATCGCATACATTAAAACATTTTCCTGTGGGAACTAAGGAAAATGAGAACGGGAAACAGGGATAAAATGATACAAAATAATAAATGAATGTTAACCTACCTGAAGTCCTATGCTTCTATAATTGTAGGCATTATGAAAGCATGATGTTGATTTAGAAGGGAGATTTGGAAGCAGATTGTCAGGGACTGTGTAATTGCATTTTTCCCTCCCTCCTAAGCTTTGCAAGAGAGAAGAGGATTTGACAGCATTACTTGTACATCTAAGCTGGAAAAAAAAAAAAAAAAAAATCTTTCACTGCTCTTGTGGTGATTGCACCTTAAAGATGTTGGGCAACTTATAAGATGTTGTGGAAAGTCTCTTTGGCATTCAACAAAAATTGTTAGATCACTTTCAGTCTACTCTTTGAGAGATTATGCTTGTCTCATTCCAGAACACATAATAGTTACCTTTAGATAAGTTTTTATTTCCTTGCTGTGATTTCTGTTCTCTAAGCCCACTGGAATAGTCTGTGTTAGCTCAATACAGGAGTGGGTGCCTAGCAGTTATGGGTTGGCTTCAGTTCCATTGTATTCCCTAGGTGCACTCTGTGTCCTTGGCAGCACACTGGAGGACATAAGTCTTTGCAATACAATGCGTTTAGCTTTTCTCTCCTTCTGATTTCATATTTGCCTAAAAGAACTGAATTTGTGGCAAAATGAAGTATTGCACTGTAGTTTATCTCCAGATCACCATGATCCAAATTTTTGATGGCTTACATTATTCTACAATTTTTATGACCTGAGAGCTTTCTGATATGATGCATAATTTTCTGTCCTTCCTGTGCTTATTTTATGGGAAAGATGTTAAGGAGTTTGTAATAAGGAAGAAGAATATTAATTTCTCAAACAAAGCAATTATAGCTCTAAATTTCAAATAGGAAAAAATAAATGAGAGGAAGAATAGATAAGAAAATAATACAGTAGTTAATGGAGATAATTATTTTTAAAATCAGAATTTTAGTTAGAAAAAAAAATAAAAAGTTTAAATAATGAAAGTAAATTATTGTATGTGAGTAGGTTGAGAGATACAGTATTTGATTCTTACTCGCAATTCACTTCCATCTCTCACAAGATTCTCCCAAGATAGATTATGTTTTATGTAAATTAGTTTGAGTTGGTGATAAAACAAAATTTTCCTAAAGTTGATCCAGAGAACATTAGTCCTAAGAGGTACCCTTTGAAATACGAAGGGAAATTCTGCTTACTATATTATCTTTGAGACTCTCGATGCACATTAATATATTAGAAGCTGTGAGAAGAACTGACTCACAGAAACTTGTTTAACTTGACTTAATATGATTTTCCAAACTTATTTGAGCACAGAAAGATTTTTTTTTCTTTTCTTTTAAATAATGACTATCAATATGCCTTAGAATTAAAACTTTTTGGAGCATGCTATGATAAATGGGTCAAAGGTATGTACCTGTTAAAATTTAGCACTTGATTAATATCATTCCTGACAGATAATATTCACTTAATAAATATTTTTAGTATACTTTGAAGTCAGCAAACATACATTATTTCAGTTGATTATGTAAATAATACCTTGAGATAACAAGGATATGTGTGATAATTCCTTTTGAATACAAGAGGAATCGAAGCTTAGTAGGATAAACAAGTTCCCAAGGTCACACATCTAGTTGAGAGTTGGGAATTAAGGGAGATTTTTCTTTCAATTTGTATTTTTTTTTCCCCACTGGTCTCAATTTATTGGCCAAATATCTAGTTTATTTAGTGCTGTAGATTGCCACACTGTGTGATTTATCACCTCAAAAAATTCCTAAAAGCATTTATG
>NW_007734046.1:16349-17121 GCF_000696425.1 Galeopterus variegatus | reverse complement strand
GTGCTGTAGATTGCCACACTGTGTGATTTATCACCTCAAAAAATTCCTAAAAGCATTTATGCTGTAACAGTGTACAAAGATCTAACAAAAAGAATAACTATCACATTTTTGCTCAAGTTTCTAGTGCAGCTATCAGAAAGAACTTAAGAGATAAGATAAAGACAGCATTTTAAGAAAGAGGCAAAATAAATTTTAACCATTGTTGCCTTTTTACTTTAACAGAAGCCAAATACTAGAATTGTGACATTCATTTTGGTATGAGACACAATGAGGCCAAAATATACTATTTTGCACTGAGCAGTGAAAATGGCACTCTGAATTCTTCTAAATATGAATAAATATTTTAATAGATTCTAAAATTTCCACCAGCATAAAGTGACCTATAAATTGACATAAATTCTATAATATTCTGTAGTTTTCCAGGTTTCTACACCCTGCAGTGACCACACTCACTATAAATGAGCTCTGGCCCGTAAGATTAGCAAATAGGTAGTGAAAAGCAGCTGGGGCCATCTGCTCAGACAGGCATGCACACAGTGACAGTGCTGCAGGAGCCAGTGCCAAGGAAAGGCAGCAAATCCTGCATCCTGCTTGCTTTAGAAATATTTGATTGGTGTAGACCTATTCAACACAATTTAAAACTATATTTATCTGCATTAGTATGTCCCAGAAGACTTCAATATTCCAATGAATTTTCACCACCAGTAAGATTTTCAGTTCATTGTGCAGAAGATCAGCATTAGTCTAAAATTATTCATGGGATATGTCTGAG
>NW_007734046.1:5025-15939 GCF_000696425.1 Galeopterus variegatus | reverse complement strand
TTTCAGTTCATTGTGCAGAAGATCAGCATTAGTCTAAAATTATTCATGGGATATGTCTGAGCTCATGACTTTTTAATATTCGATTAAAATAAAAGCAAAATAATAACATTGATTTCTTAATATTAAATCTAGAATTCTTGCCAAGCAAAACAGGATCTACCAACAGTTCATTGCTATATCATTTTATAAACTTCAAAGAATATGGTATAAATCATATACCTAACAGGCATTTAATAACTGCCTTTCCATTGAATGGTAAAGGTAGCAGAATGCTAGTTGCTGTCTAGTGTTATTTTTATTTTTTATTTTTTTTTCCATTCTAAGGGTTGTATCCGCACTGGTAAAGACCACTTTAGAAAAGACTGTATTTTCTAGCCCTTTTGTGCCCTGCTATGGTGCAAGTTTTACCAATTTTACCAATGGGATATGAGCAGTACCAATGTACGACATTCTTCAGTTTCACCCTTAAGAAAATTGACCCTATACTCATTCCCCTAGTCCCTTTCCCCTTCCTATGGCTGAGAGATTAGTAGGAACTGGAACCTGAGGTGATGGCTACATGTTGAGGATGGCAGATCTGCCTCTTTGACCTTGGACTGTCTACTTCTGAACTGCAACAGGAGAGAAAAACACACTTCTTTAGTCAATGTATTTTGGGGATCTCTTTTTAAAGCAGCTCAGCCTAACTAATACAGTGAGTCCCATGAAAGCACATTCACCATAAAAATGTAGGTTTTTTCCCCTTCAATATAATAATGTAATGCAGGAACAGGAATAAATTAATGATTAAATAATGCTTCATACTATTTCACTTTATGGTTTAAGAAGAATTTCAGTAGTTTAGTGTCAATAAACAGCCTATTTTTTCTACTTACCACCTGTCTAACTCTGAACACCATTTACATTCTCTGTGCCTAAGTTTCTACATCTGTTAAATGGGTACAATAACCTTTGCACAATATTGATTTGAAGATTAAATGTATATCTGAAGGTTGTATTAGGTAGGCTTTAATTGCTCCATTTTACATTGAAGAGAAATGGAGTTTGGAGGTACTCTGGGATACCTCAAGAATAATCNTCCATTTTACATTGAAGAGAAATGGAGTTTGGAGGTACTCTGGGATACCTCAAGAATAATCCATATTGACTGAGCTAGAATCCTAGCCCTTTGTAATATATTGTACCGCCCCTGTACACTGAAGTGCTTTACATTCTCTCAATCAGGGGTACCTAAGACCCTGTGGGTCTGTGGACTTATTCTCGGAAATACTTATATTTTTAAAAGGTTTCAATTTTTACTCAAGTTTAAAAAGACATTTTATTAAGTAAGCTTACTGATTGAATAAATTATATTTTATTTATTTTTGCACCCACCATTTTATCAAATAAATGTTATGACTATAGTTAAATGAACAACTACAATTACATATTGCATTAAATGTATCGTCTTTAGAAGCTATGACAATCAGTTAGTGCATTGAATTATTTTACCCTGTGGATATTTTATAATGTTTTTGAGAAGAGGTTTGTTACTTAAAAATATGATGTTAGTGTCCTGTTTCATAGGCAAATAGTCTGGATTAACTAGAGTCTGATAAATAGATAGTCTGGATAAATTAGATTACTTAGCTCCATCTTCACTAGATTTTGTTTTCGTTTTGGTTTTGTTATTTTATTCTGACGTGGATAAGTCACTCAGTGACTCACTTAAAGTTCCTTTAGGTAAATGTTCTATCTGATGCATATGGAGTTCAGTTTTAAGCTACGAGGCAGAGGATAAAAAAATTACTGTTTTAAAATTTATTGTGATTATATTGAATCTTAATAGTTCATTTAACTCACTATAACTTGTTTCTTAGATTAATAGATAATGGTTTTGAGGATGAGGAAACATTTTATTCTCTTTTGTATCCCATCATTTGCATAATGCCTGGTAAGTGGAAAAATGAGTAAATGAATGAATGGATCAAAGAATGATATGCCATTAAAATACTCCTGCTTTGTGATATTATGTGCTGTTTCAAAAACTGGATGTGTAACAGGCACATACTCCCTTCTTTTCCTCATCACATACTTTTCTAGGAATTATTGAGATGGGGAGCCTGCTGTGTTTCTTAGGAAATATTCTTAAGTTTACCATGGCTATGCAATGTTCCACAGTCAGAGACCTACCTTCTCTCTGCTGAGAGAGAGGGAAAAAACCCTCCCTCCCATGCATTTATATGTGCACTGGGTCCCCTTTCCTTACTATAATAATTGGATATTGATATGAACTTTGTGCACTGAAAATTGTTTATGGAGCCAGTTGTCTGTACTAGGAGCAGGAAATCTTACCATCATGCTTTACTTTTCTTATTTACAAAGAAAGGCCAAAGGAAAACCTAAAAGAATATGACTGTTTCCCAAGGAAAATATTTTAAACAGTTTAAAATAACTTCAAGAATACAGAAATGCTTTTATACACCAGCCTCCTCTTCTTGCACTGTTATTCCTTGCTCTTAACTTCAGAGATGTGAGGGAATTCTCATTTTTCCTAAAATTTCTAAAACATGCTCCTTTTAAATACATTTTAATCAAAAGTTAAGAAGACTGTTTTATCCCCTGAATCTGAATAAAAGTTATTTCACGACTATTTGAGGTAGGGAATCAACTAAAAAATACATTTTTTCCATAGTGAATGGAACCCTAGGCAATTTCTCCTGCTGTAAAGGATATACCAGATAGGCAAAACAGGTTGTGAATCTTCAGAACACTAACCTGTATCTCATTTTGGATAAAATATCAGTGAGATTCCAAGGCTAGATGAAGATACCTACATTTAAAGACCCTTTGAAGTTACCACTAAAGGTCTTTTGGCCAAAGCTATTCTACATCGCTGAAGTGCCAAAGTTTACCTGAAAGTTTGTATGTTTTGGCTAAGTTTCAAGAAGCATGTTCTACTTAGAACTTAGAGAGTAAAATGGTTGGAAAAATTTTTTAAACTCATTGGCGTATAGTCAGAATTGTGTGCATTTGTTCTTAGGTGTGCATTGCTTACATTTTAAAATGTTGGTCTTAATTGTAAAGGTTCTTAAAACTATTAAATCATTGAATGGCCCTAATCAATGCTTACTTGACAATAAAACTATTTACATGAAAAAGACCACACTTGTTTATCTTGGGCAATATATTTGCAATGACTGTACTTAGAACAAGTTTTTAATGAGTATTTTTAAAATACACTCTGACTTAGGATTCAAAAGCATGGCTAGTGTGATTAATATTATTTTTCACTTTTAATTATCTCACTGAAGGAAACCTAGCAGGATGATCTGGACTGACAATATCAGGCTTCACTCTTCCTTTCAAGTGGAAAATGTACAAATTACAAGCATTCTTCCCAGGAAGAATTAAGAAGTTTCCCATAAAGGGTTGACCTTGTAAATTGAAAGCCAAAACAACCAGCAAATGTCACAAGTATTAAAAAAAAAAAAAAAAAAAAAAAAAACTCTCCAAAACCTAGCAGGATGATCTGGACTGACAATATCAGGCTTCACTCTTCCTTTCAAGTGGAAAATGTACAAATTACAAGCATTCTTCCCAGGAAGAATTAAGAAGTTTCCCATAAAGGGTTGACCTTGTAAATTGAAAGCCAAAACAACCAGCAAATGTCACAAGTATTAAAAAAAAAAAAAAAAAAAAACCTCTCCATATCTGTATTTTCCCACTTATGATTTAATTTGACATTGAAAATATGGCCATCAATATTATTATTACAAAGTGCAAAAATAATTCATAGTAGCAAAGCAAATGTTTATCAGATGAGTACTAGATAAAAGTATTACCGGCATGGTTTTCAATTACATTGGTAAATGACCCAAGGTAATTGGGTCCCAGGGCATGTCTACAATACTGAGCATGTAGAGAGGACTCTGGAGTTATACAAAGATTAAATCTTCTATTTCCTCTGTCGGTTTTGATTCTGTGTTTGTGTGTTTATGTTCCATGCCTCTTGGTATACATATGAGAAAATAAACTCCCAAATGCATTTTTTATGTGTTTTTAAAGATAAATTGTTTTGATGAACTCTACTCTATCGGGTTGCTGTGGTCTTGGTTACCGCATATGCTTTACAGATTGCCTAGACATGCAGCCAGATTAATATGACTACGTTGGGTCAATTGATGTGGTTGCTACAGAAAGTTTTACAGGATAGGAAGGCATTTCATATGCTTCAATAAAAATTACAAGAAAAGCTTGCAACCTAAGGAAAAAAGCTTTTATTTAGGGGAAAAAAAGCGCCCACCTTCCCTTATCAGCCACCAACCATGCACTATAATTTTAAACAGCTTTTTAGCAGAGTATTTCTTTTCTGCTCAATGACTGGTTTAAAGAGTTGCTCAGTCTGTGGACCAACGTCTCTTGATTAGCTGTGTCAGATGAGTCCTCTTAGAAACTCCACACAGTCACACTTCAGTGCTTTTATTTTGACATATTCTGTTAAGGGTTACACAAAGTCATCCAAAGAGGTTAATAATGAAAGAGGGTAAGGAGGGGGAGAGGAAAAAGGTTTTTCAAGAAGATGGAGAATTTAACAAAGAAACGGTAGCTTAATCTGGCAGGTGTGATCTTTTGAATGGGGGCAACGGTGATGGAATTGGATAGCATTTTCATCACTTTGGTTGTTATTTTTTATGTACTCAAATGTGAATTTTGGCTATTGAAGTGACTGAGTAGTAGGTTCTGCTTATGCATTTCTATTAGAATGTGAGTAACAGGTGAAAAAATATATTACTCTTATATTAAACACACATCAAGGGGTTTTCCTTATTAAAAGAGAAATGAAATTGGAAAATTAATTGTTCTGAAGAATGACTGCTCTGAAAGGATCTTTTAGTATCCTGAACGTTGCACTAAAAGACAACACTATGGCAATTTTGCAAGTAAATATTCATTTTTACTCCAGCTATGCTAAAGAAGATTTAATTCTACAATTTCTAATTTTTTCATTTGATTTTCATTACCTTTGAAAGCATATTTTGATTTTCCTTTTTTTCTACCCTTGCTTCTAACACTCCCTCTCTATATCTCTCTTCTTTCCTGTCTCTTCTCCCTCTCTTTGCTATTACCTTTTTTCTTTTCTTTCTTCCTTTTTATAAAATTAAATAAATCAAATAAAGAAGGTGATTCTTTCTAGGGACATAGCATGGTTCATATGATTATATAACAGATAATTAGATTATTTGAATAATTCTACTTAGGAATTTCTAACTAAATATGCACAAAAACAAGATAATATACTCTAGTTTCATTTGAATTATAGACATATTCCTCTATTATCAGGAGAAAAAAATGTATATATATACACACGCTTTTAATGGTTAAGCAGTTCATGGTTTTTTCATGGCCTTGCTGTGGCCTTACTAAAAGTCTTGAAAGATTTTTCAGAGCCTAAGGATAAGTACTACAGTACTGGGTGGGCATTCAAAGCCCTTAATGTTTTGCAGCCTGCCTACTTATTTACAATGTTTGCAATGCTTCCCACATACACCCCTGTGGCCTTACTAAAAGTCTTGAAAGATTTTTCAGAGCCTAAGGATAAGTACTACAGTACTGGGTGGGCATTCAAATCCCTTAATGTTTTGCAGCCTGCCTACTTATTTACAATGTTTGCAATGCTTCCCACATACACCTTGACCTAGAATCACACTACTGAATTTGCAGGTCATAAACAAGACAAGTTTT
This sequence comes from Galeopterus variegatus, assembly GCF_000696425.1. Lineage (NCBI taxonomy): Eukaryota > Metazoa > Chordata > Mammalia > Dermoptera > Cynocephalidae > Galeopterus > Galeopterus variegatus. The sequence continues at coordinate 10,215 of NW_007734046.1, read as the reverse complement.
TTCTGAGATACCATGCCACTGTTCACACTGGTATTCTCTCCTTCTCTCACCTTTCTTTCTAGAAAAGGTCTATTGATTTTTAAGACTTAGTTAAAAGCAAAACCTTTCTTCTCCACTCAGGAAGAATAATTGTTCTCTCTCAGCACTGGCAGCCCCTGATATTTCCATGTATTCTAACCATTATCATCACCACAGAGCTTATGTGTCTTGCTCCTCTTTGTATTCTTAGGGTTTGAGTATTACACGGCCTTGAATGTGGAAAGAAGTTAATGTATTGAATGTTTAAGTGACTAAAAGGATAATAATAACAATTACTATAATGATAAAAATTTATATAGTGCTTACTGTATGCCAGAAACTGCTCAATGTACTTTAGATCCTTTAATTGAATAAATTGTATCCTCACAACAGTCATATGTGATATTTTTCTTATTTTAAATATGAGAAAACTGATGTATGAAGATGTTAAAAAATTGCCCTAGAGTCACACTGAGAATGGGACAGATTCGAGCATTTGAACCCAGGCAATTTCCAGCATCCAGATGTGTAACTCTCACCAACTTGCTGACTTAAGAACCATTAGAATCTCCCTATCTCCTACAGGATAAATTTCACTCATATTAGCAGAGCAAAAAAGCCTCCTTCATTTTACGGTCCCTGTATAGATTTTCAGATAGTTAATCTTCCAGATCCCCAAAGCTGCTCTCATATTGAAATATTTGTTGTTCTGCCAGCACACACTGTTTTATTAATGCCACTATGTGTATATTTTTTCTCTGCTTGGAAAGCTATCCACCCCGATCTCTACATTTATCTGCCCGAGAAAAGCATTACCATCTTGTGAGAATGCTCAACCATACTATTTCTTTGAAGACCTCCCAGATGGTTCTTCCCTGAGATTTACACTCCTCAGTGCCAACGTATATGAAGAAATGTTGGATACACAGAAGCAAATTTTAAGAAACACTGTTCTTCGTTGTTATATGAGTAGACGAACATATTAGAACCAAAATTTGAAGAGACAAAGCAGGCACTATAATGCAATAAACCAAAAGAACAAAATAAAGACTTGCTTTGTGCAAAACTGCAAGTTCTAGTTGATTCTCTTTGTTGTCTTTCAGCTTAATTTATTGGCAATACAAATTTTTATAACAGGTATGGTGGAGTAGCAATAAAGATCAAGTTGTCAACATATCGTTTCCTATCAAGATGGTTTGTGAGATTAATGCACCTGCCTATGGTTTATGCATTGCTAACTCCAGCTCCACAGAAATGAAATGACATGAGCAGTAACGTGTGCTTTATTACTTAATTTGTGACCTATCTTTGGGTGGGGCAGAGAATCAATATCCTTCTATTAGTCCATATTTTGTTTTATGAGTACCATTCCTCAATAGTCTGATCACTGATGAATACTTTATTTTAAATAGCCCGTAATCTGATGGGGAGAACTGGGCACAAGGATTAGAAAACTAATGCCAGCATGAGGGTAGTTAAAGGTTATATACAGATATTCTGCAGCCCACATAGACAGTAAAGCAAGACTGTACTTTCATTTTCAATAGCAGAGAGGAAACCAAATAAAATAAAACAAATACGGAGTAAAACAGAAAAATCAACTTGCTTTAAGGAAAAGACATGATTTAAGGCTTTATTATGGAAAACTAGCTATATTCAGCACGCACACCTCTTTATCTTCAGCTTTTCTTTTTTCCTGCAATTCTGTTAGGACTGGAAATTGTTATCTTGTAATTATAGCATTCCTGACTAACTGGAACATATCACTATATTAGGGGGAGAATTATTCTGGTGATGAATGTATAGGGACCATTTCTGATGCCATTTAAGGGTCATGGCATAAGCTATTCAAGTTTACTCTTAGTCTCTATGGGATCCAAGGTGAAATGCCTCTTAGCAAGAGAAAATAATGCCATAGTAGTGCCACTCATCACACACCACTCTCAGGTGTAGAGTACACTTAATTGTGTAGAGGTACTACAACGAAAGCCAAAAACGTCTGGAGGTAGACCTGGGCTTAGAATTCTGAAACAGTCACTACCTAGTTTTATGAATTTCAGCAAGTTATGTAATCTCTTTGAATGACTGCTTTCTTACCTATAAAATATGAATTAAAAGATATTAACTTGAAAATTAAATAAAATAAAATAAGGGCAAAGCCTGGCTTATAATATACACATAAGTCTATAGATACAAATGCAAATTAAAAAGCAGAGTTGTTAACTATGTTCTTTATAAACCAGGGAGAGTCAATGAAACTTTCTTGCATCATGAGGTCAGCAACCTAAACTATAAAAAAAAAAAAAAAAGAACAACCACCACCAAAAAACCCCACTATAATTGCTCATAATGCTAATTAAAAAAAAAAAAAAAGCAGGAAGTACAATTCCTTAAGAAAAGAAAAATGACAACACAAATGATGTTCTAGTTGAAATTATTATTCTAGTAAGAGATTGTAAATAGTCAAAGACCTACAGAATTTAAGAATTGTGCATCACTAATGTAAAAAAAAAACACAACACTTTAAGTACTAATGCTACTCTCCATTTACATTACTAACTAATTCTAAAAATTTTGCTTTTGTCTTTAAATTCTTAGCTTGGTGCTCTCTCTCTCCCATCCCTAACTTTAGGATAAGCTAATTTCTCATTCTTTTGATATTTGAGTTTAAACATTTATTGATTTAATGGGGTTATAGAATACTGTCCTTTTAATTTATAACATAAGGCAGGGATGGGGACAGTCAAGGAGGATTTTGTAAGTGCCTATTGTTAGTTGCGCAAAGATAAATATTGTAAGAGATGAGGCTAAGAGGCTGGATTATTAAGACAAAAGTAGGTGTTCTAATGCTAATATGGTTGAAGTAAACCAGAAAACAGAGCTCTACCTATGTTGCTCAAAATAAATAATACAAACCTAGCGGAGGTACTCACTTCCTTGTAAAGGTGAACTCTGGATTTTTAAGGCCAGTGTTGATTCTGGACAAATGTAATTCTATGTGACTTCCATTTAATATTCACAGCGATGGTGATAAAAATGCAATTCAAACTCATCCTGCTAGTTGTTTGATCATTAACTAAGTTTTCTCCAGGGTCTTTTAAATGTAATGACTTTTGAAGAAACACCAAAACTGGTTTCTAATTCCATTTAGACCCTCCTGTGCTCACCATAAAGATCTTCCTATAAAACCAAATAAAAATATTTTTATTCCATGATTGTGCCCCATTTCAAATAAATAAAGAGTAAATGTATACTTACCTGGAATAACATTATACTAAATGAGAAGCAAGAAATGAGTCTCTTTAATTTAAAACATGGGAGAGAAAAAATTAACCAAGTGCTAGTTGTATTATCATCCTATGGCAAAAAATAATGATCAATGTATACAATTGCTAATTTAAAAAAGACATGAACTAATTGTGTATCAATACATGTACTTACATGGTACAATTATTAAAAATATTTTTATGAGTTATTCAGACATAAATGAATAGCTATGGAAAAAGAAAAAGAGAAAATAAAACACTTTGAAGTAAAATGACAGATTTATTTTTAAAGTAAAGTCTTTGCATTTTTTTATAATAGCCAAACAACAACAACAACAACAACAACAACAACAACAACAACAACAACAACAACAACAACAACAACAACAACAACAACAACAACAACAACAACAACAACAACAACAACAACAACAACAACAACAACAACAACAACAACAACAACAACAACAACAACAACAACAACAACAACAACAACAACAACAACAACAACAACAACAACAACAACAACAACAACAACAACAACAACAACAACAACAACAACAACAACAACAACAACAACAACAACAACAACAACAACAACAACAACAACAACAACAACAACAACAACAACAACAACAACAACAACAACAACAACAACAACAACAACAACAACAACAACAACAACAACAACAACAACAACAACAACAACAACAACAACAACAACAACAACAACAACAAAAAAAATAGTGCAGAGTATGTCTATAGAGCTAGGTAGTGGGCAGGTTATGCTGTTGCTGGTTATAAAGGAAATGGGTTTGAATCTAATCCTGCCAGAGTTGGTTTAGGCACTTTGAAGGAATTAAAATAGAGGAATAATTTGACTTTCATCATTCATTGATTTAAAAAAAAATTCATAATGAAGAAAGCTATCATGCGTTCATTAATACTTTTCAATATATTTGTGTTTTACTAATCACAACAGAATTTATAAGCATTNAATAAAACACTTTGAAGTAAAATGACAGATTTATTTTTAAAGTAAAGTCTTTGCATTTTTTTATAATAGCCAAACAACAACAACAACAACAACAACAAAACAGTGACTTTAAGTGTTCTTCTGGAGTAGCATTAGTTCAGAGAAACAAGGTTTCTTTATTGCAATAGAGTGTCAGAAAAAATCTGGGCATGTTTAATTCACAGTCAAATTGCATAAGTGGGAAAAAAGAGAAAAAAAAAAACAATTGGAAGAGCCTCATTGATTTTTGACAACCTGATAGATATAAAATAAAATCTCGTTGTACTTTTAATATGTAATTACCTGGTTACTCCTTCAACTGAGCATTTTAATGGGTTTATTGGCAATTGGATTCATTTTTCTGTGAATTACTTTTTCCTCCTTTCCTATTAAGTAGACTTTTTTTTTTTTTTTTTGCTTATCGATGCAAACATTTATTCTGGATACTAATTTCCTGCATGTTATATGAGCCTGTATGGTAAACAGGTATTTACATGTGAAGATGAGCAGAAAATATGCAAGAGATTGAGACCTCCAATTTAATATGATGTGAGCCTTGGAGGGAAAGAAAGGCAGTGGATTGTGGGAGGATGTAGTATTAACTTTTAAACATTTACTTTATTAAATTTTTTGAAGTATATATGGTAAAATGATAACCTTGCCTGAAAAAAGTCTCTGGAGAAAGGACAGAGGCTTTGACCTCTCAGAGATAAAAGTTTTGGTGGCCCACCAGGTAAACTCAGATTGGCATAGGTTCTAGACAAAGGTGAGAGGAATCTGGAATAGGATGTAGAAGGGGGAGAAAATGAATACCACCTCCAAACATGGGAGCAGCAGCAGGTCATCCTACCAATCTTACTCTTATTAAGTTTTCCCAGGGAAAAAAAAAAA
>NW_007734046.1:0-3723 GCF_000696425.1 Galeopterus variegatus | reverse complement strand
AAAAAAAAAAACAATCAAAATCCTGGAGGAGCTGCTCCCAGATGAGGTGAACTTACCGTGAAGTACATGGATCCAAGCATCCCAAGAGGTGGATTGTAGTTGATGTGGTTTATCATCCAAATCTCCCCTCAGGACTGAGGTACCCATCCCCTGATGTCTGGGAAGATTAGCTGCTGGAAGCTCCCAGATGCATGCCATTGAAGGAAGTGTTCTCCATCAAAGGAAACTTGCTCTCCTAAGCTTGCACCCCTTCCGCAGGGCAGCTGGCAGCCAGTGAATGGACAATGTAGGAGTGCAAAAGCCTGAGTCTTTTGCCTTGACTTGAGATTCAAGGTCCACTCCAAGTTCAGACCCTGCTGTGGGAAAGGCTGAAGCCATTACTGCCACTGTGACACACTTAACCTTAGCTAATGCTCACCCTTCCTTCCTTTGCCCCCTCAAGATTATTGTTAGTGAGCGTCCTCCTTAATCAACTAAATCTCAGAGCCTCAGACTCTGTTCATAAGGAGCCCTGTCTATGACAAGGTTTGGCACTTTATAAGACAAAGAGAGAAAAGGTAAATTATGTTTGGTTTACATTTAAGTTGCCAACCTAATTCAATAGGTAGGAAAAGAAGTAAGAATTTAGGGTAGAATCTTTTAATGAATAAGTCAGTGCTGTGGAATGCAATATGCTTGTACTTAACTTCTGAGAAATCTGGGCAAAATAGGACAAAGGAAGGCTCAGAAGCCTTGGGATTGATCTCTGTTCATGAAATTTGTGGAGGATCGGTCCATTTTCATGTATTCTATGCATNAAATGTGAATTTGTGAGCAAATTAAATACAAGGGGTCTTCAAAAAGTTTGTGATGGGTCTTTAAAAAGTGGAAGGGTTCATATTATCTTTTAATTCCATTTTTCCACAAACTTTTTGAAGTACTGTCATACTGCCATGTGTCTTCTGTGAGAAAGTTTTAGATATGGGAAATTTTGGTTTAGTAGCTTACTTTTGTATATGCTGGATCTTGTAATATTACTGACATGGCATTATCAATTACTCTTAAGAAATCTATGCTTGTTTAAATAAAAAAGAAATAATTTAATGGGAAGATTCTGGACATAGTAATCTGTGTTTGTTCTACCTGCTTCCAATAAGGAATCCAGGTTCTTTGTTCATCCTGGCTCAAATGATTTTTGTTGTTAGGGTTAAATACAAGTTGCTCTCAGATAACCTGTTTTCTAAGCATTATTTTCCAGATATCAGATGTCCGATTCCTGAATGGAATAATGCTCAAGGAAATTGGGATTTAGAGTGTGGTAAATGGCAGTAGAAGGAGATAGGACTTGGAGGTCATACTCCTGAGTGAACACCCGAGGTGAAGGTAAGGTCTACTAGAGGGTTGGTTGCTAGACCCAAAGCATAGACATTCCCAGAAAGAACACCCCTGTCATCCATAGTGGTGTAGGAGCTAAGGGAGAGCTTCCCCTTCAACTCCCTGAAGGTTCACTGAAATCAACTAACAAACACAGATAATTTGAAAAAGAGGCATACTAAAATTTTGTTTTAACATTCTGGGTGGGGGAAATGCACAAGGGAATCACAGGAGAGTGATTGCCAATACCCCAATGGGATGCAGAAACTTATAGAGGAGGGAGGACATGGGGAATGCAGACAGTTCTTTTGAGGGACAGTAAATGATTATTAGGGAGAATGAATGGAATTTCTATGAGGTTTAGAAGCAGATAATACCTTTTGAAAAAGTCTGTCCAGGTGTGGTGTCCTTCCAGTTTCTCCAGTCCCTCTAGAGGTTGTTCTTTCCTAGTTATTTGATGAGATTCCTAGCAAGGGGATTTTAAGACAATTGCATTTCTTTTGGAAAGAAGCTTTCTTGGTCAGATAAGAAAATTCTAGAGAAAAGTCCCTTCTTGAGCTTGGGATGAAGAGAACATATCTAGTTTCATTCTTCTGCATATGTATATCCAGTTTTCCCAGCAACACTTGTTGAAGAGGCAGTCTTTTCCCCAATGTAGATTTGTGTTGTCTTTGTCCAATATCAGATGGCTATAATCCTGAGGAGTGATGATTCCTGAATGGAATAATGCTCAAGGAAATTGGGATTTAGAGTGTGGTAAATGGCAGTAGAAGGAGATAGGACTGGGAGGTCATACTCCTGAGTGAACACCCAAGGTGAAGGTAGGGTCTACTAGAGGGTTGGTTGCTAGACCCAAAGCATAGACATTCCCAGAAAGAACACCCCTGTCATCCATAGTGGTGTAGGAGCTAAGGGAGAGCTTCCCCTTCAACTCCCTGAAGGTTCACTGAAATCAACTAACAAACACAGATAATTTGAAAAAGAGGCATACTAAAATTTTGTTTTAACATTCTGGGTGGGGGCAATGCACAAGGGAATCACAGGAGAGTGATTGCCAATACCCCAATGGGATGCAGAAACTTATAGAGGAGGGAGGACATGGGGAATGCAGACAGTTCTTTTGAGGGACAGTAAATGATTATTAGGGAGAATGAATGGAATTTCTATGAGGTTTAGAAGCAGATAATACCTTTTGAAAAAGTCTGTCCAGGTGTGGTGTCCTTCCAGTTTCTCCAGTCCCTCTAGAGATTGTTCTTCCCTAGTTATTTGATGAGATTCCTAGCAAGGGGATTTTAAAACAATTGCATTTCTTTTGGAAAGAAGCTTTCTTAGTCAGATAAGAAAATTCTAGAGAAAAGTCCGTTCATGAGCTTGGGATGAAGAGAACACACAAGGTCAGAGGGGCCTTGATTCTGAAGCTTATTTCAGAGGGCTTTTAATTTTTGAAGCACTCAGCATTCCAAAGCTTTTGGGGAATAGTTTCCTGTGCCCCAACAGTGGCTTGCTTTTAAGGACCATTATGTAAGTGACCATACATAAGGGCTTAGAAACTGATAATGTCCCTGAAGGTCTGATGATTAGAAACTTTTCCCCTAGTTCTGCCATATGTAGACAAGTTTGCTCAATTCTTTCATAACCCTACGGATTTAATTTGCATTTCCCTGATGACTAGTGATATTGAGCATTTTTTCATGTATCTGTTGGCCATTTGTATGTCTTCCTTTGAAAGATGTCTATTCAGCTCCTTTGCCCATTTTTAATGGGGTCATTTGTTTTTTTTTACTGTGTAATTACTTGAGTTCTATGTATATTCTGGATATTAATCCCTTGTCGGATGCATAGTTAGTAAAAATTTTCTCCCACTCTGTAGGTTGTCTTTTCACTCTGTTGATTGTTTCCTTTGCTGTGCAGACACTTTTTAGTTTGATATAGTCCCATTTGTTTATTTTTTTTCTTTTGCTGCTTGCGCTTTCAGGCTCATGTTCATACTGTGACCAGACCTAATTGCTCAGGTGTTTCACCTATATTTTCCCTTAGTAATTTTACAGTTTCAGGTCTTATACTTAAGTCTTTAATCTATATTGAGTTGATTTTAGTATATGAGATAGTATATCAGAGATGCATATCTAGTTTCATTCTTCTGCATATCTATATCCAGTTTTCCCAGCAACACTTGTTGAAGAGGCAGTCTTTTCCCCAATGTAGATTTGTGTTGTCTTTGTCCAATATCAGATGGCTATAAGCCTGAGGAGTGATTTCGGGGTTCTCAATTCTACTCCACTGGTCTGAATGTCTATTTTTATCCCAGGACCATGCTGTTTTGGTTACAATAGCTTTGTAGTATAATTTGAAGTCAGGTAGTGTTATGCC
>NW_007734045.1:98697-100138 GCF_000696425.1 Galeopterus variegatus | reverse complement strand
GAATCGGACTGCCATGATTAGATTAGCCCAATCATTTGGAAGCAGTACGGGTATCGAGGAACAAACCACAAAGGCCTCTATAACAGGCAAATATTAATGGGCCCTATAAGCCAGGCATTGGAAAACATTTTTTTTTTTTTTAATAAAGGGCCAGATGGTAAATATTTCAGGCTTTCCAGGCCATACAGTTTCTGTCACAACGACTCAAATTTCCCATTGTCGCAGGAAAGCAACCATAAACAATACAGAAATGAAAGGGTGTGGCTGTGTTCCAATTATTTACAAAAACAGGTGGCAAGCAGTCATTGCCAACTCCTAGTCAAAGTCATACTTTTCTCTTCAGGATACAGTTAGTGCTTCTTCAAGTGCTTCATGTGCTGATGATGTCAGAGATGGGGTCTGGGTGGGGGCAGGAGGGGCAATAGTCAGCTTCAACCCACCCTGTCCTCTTACCAGGTTCTTCTCTCCACAGAGTCAAAAGCAAATAATTCAAGGGTAGAGTCACAGTAGAAAGTGTGTTTAATATAACAGATAAGAAGTACAGGTTCCAAGGAGAAAGTGCAGTGTAGCCCCAGAGACTGAGCGGGGCCCACACCAAATTTAACATAAAAGCAAGAAACACATACTTACAGTTTACCACGAAGTGCACTGGCTCAAGAGAGTGAGCAGTCTCTTGCTGAAAGTAAGTTAGATACAAAGTAAAGTATACACACCTCAGCCAATGAAGTGCAGGTTGAACTCCAGGAAAGTGAGTCAACAACCCAGACTTATGTTGGGATTCAGCTTTTACAGTTTCTCTGCCTAATAAATATTCAGTTAAGGGGGGTGGTTCCCAGTTATGTAACATTGGCTTGCACATGCTCAGTTGGTCTCTTCTTGGAGCTTGTTCATCGATCAAATCCTATCACATGCACCAGGCATATTTGAGAACATTCTGTGCTCTCTGGCACCTGTAGTGAAAGGTATCAACTTCAACTAAACAAGGTTATATATTGAACTACTGGGGTTATATAACTCTTCTCTACTGAGCATGCCCAGCCACTATATTTGCATAAACCAGTCCCTTGCGGTCTCATTTTCCCTGTTTTAGTGCTGAAAATAGGTCTAACTCTCAATAGTAACTTTCCTGTAAGGGAGAGCATAGAGGAGGGGACCTGAGACCTCAGGGAGTGGCTGGATGCCCAGAGGTATGTCCTGAAACCTGAACCCAGGGAAACTGAGTACCTCGTATACAGTAGTGGTGGTGGAAATCTCAGGATCAGTCTCAGTTTGTTAAATGAGTTATCCATTTATACCACTCTATTGCTATTAATCACATTCTTCCATGCGCTGGCAAACAATCTGGAGAAAAAAAATTGGACAAAGATTTCTACCTCTGTGGAGTTACACTCCCATGGTATCAGGCAAAAAATATACAAAATAAACAATTAAAGTACGTAAA
>NW_007734045.1:96751-97897 GCF_000696425.1 Galeopterus variegatus | reverse complement strand
CTCTTCTTTTAAAGCCCTCAGAACCACACCCTTGACCACCATTTTTAATCCATTCACTACTGCATGGTCCTACAATCCAATCACCTCTTCAAGGCTTCACCTTCCAATTACCATAATAGTAAATATTTACTTACTTACTATTTCCCACCCTCCTAACAGTCACGGGGGGGCTAAGTTTCTAATACATAAAACTCGGGGGGCACAATTCAAGCTACAATGAGTTTTGGGGGGACATAATTCAATCCACTACACATAGCAAGTGCAAGATCCCTAAGGTGGCAGCATGGATTTTGATGAACTGCATAGGAGTGTGGCAGAAATGGTGTCAGGAGGAGGAGAGTCTTAAGAAGTGAAATGAGAGAACCTAACTGGCCATGTCATGTATGGCCTTACAGAAAAAGATAAGCACTTGGTTACTTTAGTGAGATGGAAAATCACTGGGTTTTGATTAAGATTAGATATTTCAAACTTGTCTCTCTGCCTTCCTTCTTTGTGCTTACTTCCCTTTCTCCTTTTCTTTCTTTCTTCTTTCTTTTCTTTTGTAAATACTGTATCGATGGATTCTACTGAGTGCTAGACACTGTTCTGTGGTACAAAGATGGTATATTATCTAAATTTACACCACTGTCTCATAGGAAAGAAGAAACATGAGGAGTTACAATGCAATGTGGTAGATACTAACACAGAAGTCAGTAAAGAGTAAAGGGAGTTATTAAACCACTGAAAACATCACTTACTTCAACACAGTGGTGAGAATGGGCTGTCACAGCATGGTTCCTAGGCAATTTAATTGAACTAGCTGGCTGTTAAATAATAAATGGGAAAGAAATATGCTCTAAGTTAAGGGATATTTCATGGCAAGAGGGGAATCTGAGAAAGAATAACGTATTTAGTTAAACACAAGTAGTTTCACATAGTTCACATGTAGTGGTCATGTGCAGATGTTAGAAAGAGATGAAATGAAGGGCATGTACTGAAGAGGCCTATACACTGCAGGGGATGGATTTGCTTTCAAGTAGAATTTAAATCAATTAAAATTTATTAATATTCTTTTGACTGCAACATCCACACAGTTTTGCAACATATTCAATTGTATTTGCTAATAAAGTAATTATAACTTGATGTATTTGATTAATACTAGCATAT
>NW_007734045.1:94564-95932 GCF_000696425.1 Galeopterus variegatus | reverse complement strand
TTCAATTGTATTTGCTAATAAAGTAATTATAACTTGATGTATTTGATTAATACTAGCATATTCTGAAGAGAAAATTGCATATTCCCACATTTAAACACAGTTTTGACCTTCTTAAGCCATATAAAATTTATAAACCTGTCTCTGTAAAATCTGAAGATGCTATTAACTATAGGGGGCCACAACTTGGAGGGATGATAATCCTATTAGAACTGAAAACTGACATAGATGTGTATCATGGTAGCTGTTTTCCATTATATGCTATACATCCTATTAACATTTCATGTCAAGTCTAGTTTATTCATATGGATTCAACAGTGACACTTTTATAAAAGTCATAAATAAGTGTCAGACATAAAAATGCTAAAGATGCCTCACATGACCGACCATGTGTCATGCAATGAAGCTGTTTTTTTAAAAAAAGTGTAGCTATAATCATGTTCTGTCAGTTTATATACTAATTACAACCTGTAATTTTACTAAGTTATAGGGGAAGTATATATTCATATTTTCCAAACGTGTGGGGAGATATTTTAAGTCTTCATTTTTATAATGACAAGGCTAAGACAGTTAATGCTAGGTATTTTTGTTGTACACAGTCTAAATGATCAATCTAATGAGATAGTGTACTTAAAATGTATGAAAGTTTTAAATACTTTTGTATATATTTCAGTTGGAAACTTCTATTTTGGTGATGTCCCATGTTTTTAGCACTATCAGCCTTTCGGTGCTTTCAGCCTTTCAAAACCAAATTGAAACAAGGTTTTCTTTGACCATCAGGGAAATATTAAGATTAATAAGTGCTACAAAATAAGGTACTTTTTAGTTAACTAATTTTGGGAAATACTAAGTACAACTAAATTTAACAGATTTCTCACTAAATTGAATAGAGTATGCTTTGTACTAACAATCTTAAAGAGGTTATAAATATTATAACTATTTTCAGCCGGCCTGGTGGTGCACTGGAGAGTGCGCTGCTTGGGAGTGCGGCGGCGCTCCCACCGAGGGTTCGGATCCCATGCAGAGACCAGTTCCCGCTCACTGGCTGAGCGCTGTGCGGGCGCAACACTGAGGGTTGCGATCCCATTGCTGGTCCCCAGTACGGGCGCGACACCGAGGGTTGCGATCCCGTTACTGGTCAGTAAAAAAGACAAAAAGGAAAAAAAAACAAACAAACTATTTTATCCATAGAACATTTGCTGAGTCTTTATACAATCATGAAATAAACTTTAATTAATGATAACATAGGCAATTGTATATAAAAGCATTGCATTCAAAACCTTGTTAAGGACAGTTCTCAATGGGAGATGATTATTAATATTTTAGGAATGAGAGAGATAATGGCTAACAAGAAGTGTTGGTTTAAATGTC
>NW_007734045.1:92051-93970 GCF_000696425.1 Galeopterus variegatus | reverse complement strand
ATTATTAATATTTTAGGAATGAGAGAGATAATGGCTAACAAGAAGTGTTGGTTTAAATGTCTATACCCACTTCATGTTCCTGGCAATATATACAAAAACTACAATTTACTAGAGTCTTTAAAAAATAAATTTGAAAACTAAACTTTGCTACTGAAAGAATTTAGACTCCAGCATATTTACTGTTGTGCATGATGATGATCGCGATTCAACAAGAGAAATGAAAAGACAAGTTTTAAACTGAAGGAAAGTGTTTATAATTCACGACCAGAAAAAAAGTTATCAGAATGTATAAATGGCACATATTTTTCAATAAAAAAGCAAAAAGAAATCAAGAGAAAATTAGTAAAATACACAGATAGACATTACTCAGAAGAGGAAACACAAGGTCAATAAACATTTGAAGATATATTTAACAACATTAGTGATCAAAGAAAATAAATCAAGACAGCAAAGAGATACAATTTTATCTCTATGCAATCAGCACAAATTAAAGTCTAACATTGCCTCATACCCAAGATGAGAACAAAAACACTCAACCATGCTGATACCCACATAGCTTACTATTTCCATCAAAACCACTAGTATTTCAGAAGAAGATAAAGGTTGAAATAACTTTGTTCCTGAAATTCCCTCTGCCAACCAACCAACCAAAACAAAAAACAAATGCACTGTTTTAAATAAACATTAAACTATTCTACTCTTCTGTAGATGACATGTAACTACAGTGTGCTCTCCAAGATTTTGCACTCCTTGACTAATACCCTCACCTAGCTGTGTCCATAATTTTCCTTCCACAATCCTGTTTGAGTATTCCAATAAAAGACCTATTTTAAACCAGATCCCAGAATTTTACAAGTATTTCAACTTTGGCTTCCTATTCTCAATTGCAACTCACTTTGTCAATGTAGTGTTCTCCTTTATAATGGTAAACTCATCTTGGTCTTATCAACAGTTAATTTTTGAGATATTTTTGGGGAGTCAGCATTTTTCAGGGAGGATGTATAATGACAATTTGTATTGCTTGTGGAAGTGTAAATAGGTACAACACAATTTACAGCTGACTTCCCAGAAGAAACAATGTAGGCCAAAAGGCAGTGGAATAACATATTAGAAGTGCCCAAAGAATAAACTCAATCATGAATCTTCTATCCACAGATCTGTTTTGAACCCAAAGAAGAAATAAATACACTCTTAGACAAGCAAAAACTGGGAGAATTTGTTGACAGAAGACACATCTTACAAGAAATACTAAAGGAGTCTTTAGATTGAAAGCAAGTGATCTCAGATGGTAATTCAAATTCACACAAATTGTAATTGTAAATGATAGTCTAAACACATATTTTTCTCCTTTCTTCTCTTAACTGATTTAAGAATCAATTATATAAAATAGCATGTATATAATATATTCTTGGGCATATATTATGTAGACATGTAACATAAAGGACATGTGTATGAGCAAAGCTGTACAGGGCTAAGGAAATGACTTCAGATGTTAATGCAGATGTGCAGAGACAAATGAAGGGCACCAGAATGGGTAAGTAATAAGGTTCATGTTACAGAAACTATAACTGAATACCTATTTTTCCATTTTTTTATGTTAGCTTCTTTAAAAGACATAAACTTATATAAAGTAATAATTGCAAGAGTGTATTTTGGAGTTAATATCTTTTGAAGGTGGAATATTTATAACAACAATATCAGAAAGAAAGGGAGAACTAAATAGAGTTACATAGGAATAATGTTTCTATACCATTTTAGAATAAATTAGTATAAATATAATAGTAGGGTCTATATAGTAGCAGTATAGCAATAATAAGTAAATAATAAGAAATACAGTTACAAATCATTAAAGAAATTAAAATGTTCCATTGGAATTTATCTCTTAATGCAAAAGAATACGTTAGAGTAGGAAGAGAAGA
>NW_007734045.1:88641-91441 GCF_000696425.1 Galeopterus variegatus | reverse complement strand
ATAGTAGGGTCTATATAGTAGCAGTATAGCAATAATAAGTAAATAATAAGAAATACAGTTAAAAATCATTAAAGAAAATAAAGTGTTCCATTGGAATATATCTCTTAATGCAAAAGAATACGTTAGAGTAGGAAGAGAAGAACAAAAAGACAAGACACAAGATATATAAAAAAACTAAAAGTGAAATGTGACATAAATCCAGCTATATCAATAACATTAAAAACAAGTAGTTTAAACAATGAAATTGAAAGGCAGAGATTGTAAGACTGTATTTTAAAGTATATTTCAACCATATGCTGTCCATGTAAGATAATTTAGATCAAATAGTTTGAAAGAAAAGGGATAGAAGAACACATTTTATGAAAATAGCAACCCCAAGAAAGCTGGAGGACCTGGACTAATAAGCAGACAAAATAGATTTTAAAACAAAAATATTATTAGAGATAAGAATAGACTTTTTATACTTCTTGTCAAGATGGCAGAATAGATAGTCCCTAGCATCACTCTCTCCCACAAATCAACCAATTTACAACTATAAAAGAGCAATGATAGCCAAGCTGGGGCTGCTAGAGCTCAGGGGAAGAGGAGGAGAGACCTATGGAGTGCATGAAGGTGGGAGAAGCCACGATGAGAGAAAGAAAAAAACGCTCAGATCATTTCAAATACTGGCCACTTCCAGGCTGGAGCTGCTAAGCACATGGAGCAGGAGCTGGCAAAAAGCCACAGCTGTGCCTTTCAGATGAAGTTGCTTGGAGGCTTCAGGGGAGAAAAGAGCCTTGCTGGCCTGGACCAGCAAAACCACTAATAGGGTTCTCATGGAACCCCACAAAGAGCGAGGAGCCACAAAACTGAAAAAAGGGACCCACTCAGAGGCCGGTGAGTCATTCCAAGGGACCAGAGCATGGCTCATCCCATGGGAAGTGTTTGGAGCACAGGTGGTGGGGGAAATGGGCCCACCAGGAACATTGAGGCACAGCAAGGACAGCTGATCTGCCCCCAGGTCAGTGCAGGCCACTCACAGGAGATTGGATAGGAATATAGAATTGCATGGGGGGCAGTTGATGTAAAGACTCAGGCCTAGACCAGAGTTTCTACAAAACCCAGGTGCACTCGATCTCACCAGATCTGGAAGTACCTATAAAGTCAATAATTAAAACCTGAACTGCCCAAAAAGCTTTCCCCAGGGAATCAGCAGCAAAGCAGCAATTTAGCTCAACCACAGAGCTCAAGTACTGGTGCCAACAGGAAGTTCCCCCATTTTAGAAGTAAGAAGAGGACAACAAATTAGTTCCAGTACAGAGCTTAAGTGGTGGGAAAAGCAAATAAACCAACATCGAAATGAAAGAAAAAACAAAGTACCCACAACCAGAACAAAGTTTGTTAGTAACTACTAAAGGTCTTATGTCACCAAAGAACACCTATAACATCTAGAAGGACTGGAAATCACCTGAGCTACCAAGACAGAAAGACTGAAGAGCTGGGGTTCTCAGCCATGTCCCCTGACACCCACAACCAGTTCCAAGGGTGGGAGCCACAGGCCTCAGCCACATCCCCCTGAAACACACAATCACTTCAGTGATTATCAACAAGCTGCCGCAGGATTCACCCCAGGCTCCCTTGAGCCAGGGGTGGTGAGGGACTGAGGGCCTCAGCCACAGCCCCCACACTAGCAGCCAGCCCAGTGATGACCACTGAGCCTCCACAGGAAGCACCCCAGGCTCTCCCAAACCAGGACAGTGGGGGACCTTGGGCCTTAGCCATGCCCACCTACACTTGCAGTCAGTCCAGCAACATCCACCGAGCCACCACAGGAAGCACCCTGGGCCCTCTCGAGCTGGGGTGGTGTGGGGCCAAGGGCCTTGGCCATGCCCCCCTGACATGCAAAGCCAGCACAGCGATGACCACCAAGCTGCAGCGAGAAGCACCTTGGGTTCCTGAGCTGGGATGGTGGGAGGTGAGGACTTTTGCCACACACCTCTGACATCTGCACCCAGTCTGGCAATGACCACACCATCACTGGAAGCTCTCTGCTCTCCCCAGTGGGAATGTAGGGCATGCCACAGGCCTCAATCCCACCCCTCCTTCTTCCTCCTTCTTCCATCACATTTTCTCCTCCTTTTTCCTCTCCTTCTCCCTCCCAACTGCTCTGCAACAATATCACAGAATGTAAAAAAATAATATTAATAAAATAAAAAAAGAATAGACATATTATAAAGATTAAAGAAATAATTCATAAGGGATATATAATAATTGTAAGTATATAGGCACCTAATTACAGAACACCAAAGTACATGAAGCAAACACTGACAGAAGGAAAGGGAGAAATAAAAAATTCAACAACAGTTGGAGACTTCAATATTCCACTTGCAATAATGTATAGAAAAATCAGGCAGAATATCAACAAGAACATAGTACTGAACAACACTGTAAGTTGATTACACATGACCAATATTTATAGACTGCTCCATACAACAAATGGCAGAAAATACAAAGGTAGTTCAGAAAGTTCACAAAAAGATTTGTGTTGTCTTTTAATTCTATTTTTTTCCACAAACTTTCTAAGGTGTGCTCGTATATTCTTCTCAAGTACAAATGAAACATTTTATGGTATAAATCATATGTTACCTTATAAAACAAACATCAATACATTTAAAATAACAGAAAAAAAATATACAGTATGTTCTCTGCCCACAATGTAATTGAATAAGAAATCCATAATAGAAAGAAATTTGGAATACTCACAAATATTTGGAAATAGAAGAACACATTAAGGAAAATTACATTAAGTGAAATAATCCAT
>NW_007734045.1:85601-88455 GCF_000696425.1 Galeopterus variegatus | reverse complement strand
CACAAATATTTGGAAATAGAAGAACACATTAAGGAAAATTACATTAAGTGAAATAATCCATGCACAGAAAGAAATACCACATGCCTTCACGCATAAGCAGGACCTAATAAGTAAATAAATAAGAAAGAAAGCAAACAAGCAAGAAAGAAACAACAATCACAACAATATGTTGAACTTTCAGAAGTAGAGAACAGAACTGTGGTTACTAGAGGTGGGAAAGGGGAATGGGAGTGGGTTAAGTGAGAAGGTGGTTAATGGACACAAATAATTGTTTTGTAATGATGAATAAGTTAGTTATTCTAATTTGATAATCACACATTATACACAGGTATTGATGTTTGACTCTGTAACTCACAAATATGTACAATCAATTATGTTTTAAAAATAATAAATAAATAAAAACACATTCCCAAATAACTAAATAAGAAGAAATAAAAAAGAAAAATTAGAAAATACTTTGAGATGAATAAAAACGAAGACAGAGCATATCAATCATTATAGGGTGCAGCAAAAGCAGCACTCAGAGTGCAAGTTATAGTTGTAAATGCCTATGCTAAGAAAGATGAAAGATCTAAAATCAATACCCTAACCGGACCTGCCTTTAGGAACCAGAAAANAAGAAAGATGAAAGATCTAAAATCAATACCCTAACCGGACCTGCCTTTAGGAACCAGAAAAAGAAGAGCCAATTAAACTCAAAGTTAGCAGAAGAAAGTAAATAATAAATATTAGAGCAGAAAATAATGAAATAAAGAATAGAAACATAATACAGAAAATCAATAAAAGCAAAACGCTGGTTATTTGAAAATAGTAAGATAAACCTTTACCTTCTGACTGAGAAAAAAAAAGAGAGAGGAAAAAAATTACTAGAATCAGTAAGGAAAGAAGATTCATTATTATGGACCTTGTAAAAATAAGAAAGATAATAAGGAAAAGTTTAAATAGGACATCCTAAATGGATGATTCAACTATGAAGATGTTCATACTCTGTAGTAATACATTTTAAAGTCACAGTAATTTATAACCACATAATCACCAGAATGACAGATAAAACAAATATCAACAACAACAACAAAAAAAACTGGTGATACCAAAGGATAGGAATGATGAAGAATACTTCATTATTCTTGATAGGAGTATAAAGCAGAACAACTATTTAAGACAGCTTTTTACATGTTATCTACTTATGTTACAAGTGTGCATATGCTGTGACACAGTAAATTCACTCCCAGGTAAACATCAAAGAGGATAATATGTAAGAGTATCTCAAAAAACCTGTACTAGGACATACATTGTTTCATTTTAACAATACCCTGAAAAAACAGTCTGAATGTTCAATAAGAGTACAGTGGATAGTTAATGGCATATTTACACAATTAAATAGTGTATAGCCATTAATGTGAGCACATCACAGTTGTGCATAGTAACCCAGATGGATCTTAGAAACTTCACGCTGTGTAAAAGGAGTCAAGCACAACAAATACACAGTGTAATTTTCCTTTTATTCTATGATAAATACTACAAAGACAGGTAGAACTAAAATGTCTGTATGTGGATGTGTTTATTTAGCAAAAGTATGAAGAAAAATAGGAAATGATTTCTATAAAAGTCAGGCTGTAAGAGTACCTTTTTAGGGTAAGTGAAGGATGATGATTAGGTGGGGGCATGAAGGGACCTCTGGGGAAACACCTATGTTTATGTAAATGTGGGTGGTGACTACATAGCTAATCATTAAATATCAAAACATGTTATACACTTTTGTGCTATTTCCTCATGTGTTTTATATTGCACAATGAAAAGTAGAAATGAATGAATGAAAGCATCTAGTGTGTAGAA
The DNA here is from genome assembly GCF_000696425.1 of Galeopterus variegatus. Lineage (NCBI taxonomy): Eukaryota > Metazoa > Chordata > Mammalia > Dermoptera > Cynocephalidae > Galeopterus > Galeopterus variegatus. The sequence goes on along the minus strand of NW_007734045.1, from coordinate 86,619 downwards.
ATGAATGAATGAAAAGTACCTAGTATGTTCTTTGTTTGGATAGAAAATATATGAAGTGAAAAAAAAAAAGTGATTCCCAGTAAAGCTCCAGTAAATAATAGAGGAAAGGTGGAGGACCTTGGTCAGGAATAGCTGACAATTATCCTTCCAAGTAGGCAGTAGGAAATGGTGTAAGTAGGAACATATGTTTGAGGTAAAATAAAGGACAACCCAAAGAAACAGAATAACAGCTGACCAGATTGAAGACAGGAATGGGCAGGCTGTGGTGTTAAAATATATTGATTGGTGTGAATGAGAATGGGACCACCATGTAATCAACTGTGTCCTGCACTCAATTTACCTAATTGGTTCTTCCTAATTAGGCAAAAATATCTTGAGGGATTGAAAACTTCTCTAAACTCTTTTTGCAAATAGACACACCATATCTACATGACTTTGTGATTAACACCCACCTCCCCCAAAATGATGGTTTTAACAAAAAACAATACACAATTGATATCTGATTTATCGTGGAGTTTTAAATTTTTATTTTTATTTTTTATGGTTTTAACAAAAAACAATACACAATTGATATCTGATTTATCGTGGAGTTTTAAATTTTTTTTTTTTTCGGAAAAAATTGTGGAATATTCTTAAAGCAAATGTACTTCACAGGGCCTGGTTTTCCAAAGCCTTTCAGTTTCAAATATTGACCTTGCAGAGGACTGGAAATTTTCCTCAGGCTATAAGGTCTCTGGTGTAAGATAAAGACTTGTGGAACAGCAAGGTTGCTGGTTCAAGGACAAACTAGTTACTGATTGTTATATAAAGATACTAAGAAATTGTGTAAGAAGGAATGCTTGCTAAGATCAAACTGTTGTTGATAGGACCACTTAATTGCCTTACTGGAATGTCATCTGGCTTGTTTCACCGAAAGTTACCAGCCTATATTGTTAAAGTGCAACCCCACTTATGTTCTCTTCCTGCAACTTCCTGGTCTGGAAAATAAATGCAGGAAGAGAACCTCAATTCAGGGTTA
>NW_007734045.1:82722-84723 GCF_000696425.1 Galeopterus variegatus | reverse complement strand
CGAGAGGCATTATTGTATTTAATGATGAACGATTGAAAGCTTTTCCTTTGAGAATGTAAACGTGACAAACATGCTCACTATCATCACCATTTCTCTTCAACGTTGTAGTGGAGGTCCAATGAAGTGTAATAAGAGAAAACGTAGTATGAAGTTTTGAAAGAAGAAACCATGTATTTTTTAATTTTTAATTTTTAATTGATACATACTAGTTGTACATATCCCTGGGGTACAATGTCAAAAATTTTAACTTTATTTTCACTTATTAAAGTAATAGAAGTTTAAACACATAAAAATATACACATATACATATCTATACTTGAGCTTGTACATTTTTTTTTTACATATTTGAGGCCATACTACATGGATAATTACTGTGCAAATTTTTATTTTTAAAATAAAGGCTTTTTCTAATAGTGCTGTGAACAGTGTTTAATAATTATTATCAAAGATTCTATTATCAAATATTATTATCAAATATTCTATCCTAGGACTGAATCATAATTTTCCTCACCTTTCCAGTATTTGTTTTTATGCTATATTTTTCTTTTATATTTAGCTCTACAATAAATATCACTTCAGATTACATTTTCTGTATTCTGTATTTTTTTTTCCTTTTTGTCTTTTTTACTGACCGGGAACGGGATCACATCCCTCGGTGTTGCACCCGCACCACGCTCAGCCAGTGAGCGGGAACCGGTCTCCACATGGGATCCGACGTCTCCACATGGGATCCGAACCCTTGACGGGAGCACCGCCGGGCTCCCAAGCGGCGCACTCTCCAGTGCGCCACCAGGCCGGCCCTGTATTCTGTATTTTTAAAAAATATTCAGGGCAGTACCACTGTATCATTTGAGTTAAATGGGGACATCTTTTATGACATATTCTACTTAAACTATGTTTATATTTATCTTAAGCCAAAAGCTATCCATGTAGAGAATATTGGCTAAAAGTGCTACTCTCACTCCATAAGAAGTTCATTGACTCATTCAAAAACTGTTCATTAAGCACTAATTAAGTGCTGAGAATTTTTCAATGCAATGAAAATATATGTAAAACAGAAAACTGATTTCATGGAGTCCCTTTTACTGGTGATAGACAATATAAATAAGTGAGTAACATACAGAGTGTGTCTGGTTGTGATAAATACTATGGAACAAAGTAGAGAATGACAGTGTGTCATTAGTGAGGATGTGGGTGTTACTATTTTGCTGAAAGAAGTAAAGGAGAATCTCCCTGATTAAGTGACATTGATTAGACATGTGGTAGAGGTAAGGCAATGAACCATGATGCAAGAGCTCTTCAGTCAGAGGGAACAGTAAGTGTACAATCCCTGGAACAGGAACAAACTCCTTGTATTAGAAGTAGGGAAAGAAAGCCACAGTGGCAGGAGCAAGTGAGTAATAGTGAGAATACAAGGGAACCAGTTCCAAGGGTCAAGCCTGGTGCAGGGCTAGTGTTGACAAGAGGATGACAATATTATTGCAAACAAGTTTAGAATAAGTGCTTCTATGAAATTACTCTATGATTTATGATTAACACCCTATTCTGTGTGACCTTCTCTACTTCCATTTTTCTTTCATGTACCGTAGTGGCTGACACTGTTGGTTTCACCAAGGCAATAAGAATGGGCAATTTCCAAGAGTGTCCCCATACAGGTGCAGGTGCACGGCCACCCTGGCCTTGAGGATATAGTTCTTTTCCAGAAGACCCTATATTCCACCCGTTCACTGGCATATGTTTCTTCCTTTGCATTGCTCATTGTTTTTAATCCCTCTTTCTGAGGATATACAACTGAGTTATCAGAAAGGCAGACAACACAGCAAAGCATGGACACACACACACATTTTGAAAATAGATGATACCTGTCTACTTGGCTTATATATTTAAGCATGGAAGTAGTCATCATGGGAAAAATATTGTTTCCTGTACTTAAACGTATTTCTCAATTTGCCATTGCTTTTATTTTGAATATATACAAAAGGTATTTAAACGTTTTCCTCT
>NW_007734045.1:80347-81733 GCF_000696425.1 Galeopterus variegatus | reverse complement strand
CCTTCCCCTATGTCCTCTATCTCTGGTAACCATTACTTTACTCTCTACTTCTATGACAACCTTTTTTTTTTTTAGATTCCACATATGAGTGATACATCATGTAGTATTTGTCTGACTGTGACTGACTGACTTCACTTAACATGATGGTTTCCAGTTCCATCCATGTTGCTGAAAATGATAGGATGTTTTTTTTTTTTAATAGCTGAACACTATGCCCTTGTGTATATATACCACAGTTTTTTTACTCATTGATCTATTAATGGACATTCAGGTCGATTCCATCTCTTGGCTATTGTGAACAGTGCTGTGATGAGCATGGAAGTGCAGGTGTCTTTTTTGATATATCAATTTAATTTATTTGGGGCATATAACCAGTAGTGAGATAGCTGAGTCTTAGAGTAGATCTAATGTTAGTTCTCTGAGGAGCCTCCATACTGTTCTTTACAGTGGCTGTACCAATTTAGACTCCCACCAGCAATGCAGGAGAGTTCTGTTTCACTGCATCCTCACCAGCATTTGTTATTTTTTGTCTTGTTGATAATAACCATTCTAACTAGAGTGGGGTGTTATATCATTTTGGTTTTCATTTGCATTTACCTGATGATTAGTGATGTTGAGCATTTTTCATGTGCCTATTGGCCATTTGTATGTCTTCTTTTGAAAAATGTCTGTTTAGGTTCTTTGCCCATTCTTTAATTTTTTTTTTTTTTTGGCTGTTGTATCACTTAAGTTTCTTGTATATTTTGGATATTAGCCCTTTGTCTGATGTGCAATTGGCAAGCACTCTCCCATTTTGTAACTTGTCTGTTCACTTTGCTGATAGTGTTCCTTGCTGTACAGAAGCTTTTTAATTTGATGTAGTACCATTTGTGTATTTTTGCTTTATTGCCTGTTCTGTTGTGTTTTCATACAAAAAAGTGCTGCCCACTCCCATTTTGTGTAGCATTTCCCGTATGTTTTCTTCTTGTGATTTCATGGTGTCATATCTAAAATTTAGGTCTTCGATCCATTTTGAGTTGATTTTTCTGTATAGTGAGAGATAGGTATCTAGTTTCAATCTTCTGCGTGTGGATATCCAGTTTTCCCAGCACCATTTGTTGAAGAAATTCTTTCTTCATTGTATATTTTTGGCACCTTTATAGAAAATCAGTTGGACTAAAGTGTGTGGGTTTATTTCTGGGCTCTCTATCATATTCCATTTGTCAATTTATCTGATTTTATGCCAGTGCCATGCTGTTTTGGTTGCTATAGGTTTATAGTATATTTTGAAATCAGGAAATGTGATACCATCAACTCATATTTTGTTGTTGTTGTTCAAGATTGCTTTCACTACACAGGGTCTTTTGTAGTTCCATATGAATTTTAAGATCACTTTTTCTATTTATT
>NW_007734045.1:77516-79077 GCF_000696425.1 Galeopterus variegatus | reverse complement strand
CAGATGTTGGCATTGTTCTGTCCAGTCTACAAGTGAAAATCTTGTGGTTCCTAGAAACTAAGTAGCCCAAACTGATAGATGAAAGTATGAGAACTTAAATTCATTTCTCTTAAAAGCGAAGTTCACCACAAAAAATGCATCCCAAATCTAAGAGCATTGCCTCACCTATTTCAAACTATGTAAATCAGAATTGAATATACCTAAGAATATGTGGCTTATACCTAAGGATACCTGGCTGTCAGACTGTCCCAGGCTGTTCTGAAATAGCAGAATATAATCTGATAAACTTACCATGAACTGTGATATCTTTAATCCCCACTAGAGTATAGCTCTACATGCTCAGAGTATATCTGTCAGACAGAAATAATCTCTTTTGGAGTCTGTATTCTAGTGAAAAATGAACACACTAAAGGAAAAATGAAAACATGCCTTCAGGCTGGGTGTTGACAAGCTTTTCTCATGGACACTTGTGTGTCAAAACCTCCCCTACGTAAAGCCAGTCCTAGTGAGAACTGTGTTTTTCAGCATTTCTGTGCCTCTCATTCCTGTATACAGTGGTATACAGTTTACTTGTATTTCCCGACTTCCTCCCTCCTAACAAAGTCTGATATCCCTACTACAACCACACCTCAGCCACTCCAGATATGCCTCTAATTTGTCTTTTTGCACTTCTAATTCAGCTTCTGTGTCGCTGCTGTTAATAGTAGTAGCCACTTCATGATGGTTTCTTTTTGTGCTAAGAGCTTTTCTATTATTTATTATATTACTTACTTAATTACTTTATTAATTAGGCATTATAATTTTCATTTAACAAGTGGGTAAATAGAAACAGAGGGAAGAACATAGAGAGTAAGGACCAGAATTGGCACTTTCATTCTGGTCTATCAGACCCAAATGCCACTAGACTGTATGACAAAAAATTACCATTCCTAAACAACATTCCTTAACTCAGTTAGAGTGGATGATTCTTTAAGAGTATATCTTTTAAAGTATCTTTTTATGGATGCATTCGACATACAGAAAAAATAAGTGCAAAGGTTGATGAACTTCTACAAACTGAATACCACCACCACCACCATCATAACCAACATCCCGATCCAGAAGAAGAAAAGAATAGTCTTAGTACCCTGGAAGCCTCATTATGCTTCTTTCTAGTCCCTCACTCCGTGGGTAACCAACCACTATGCTGACAAGGAAGACTATTAAGGTAAAAGTCATTTTGGAGACTGAGGCAAGCTAGTGTTGAGAGGGGCTTTCCTCCAAAAAGCTTTCCATAGATTGCACAGTGCAGGCAGAATTGGGTGCCAATCTCTCCAGAGGGTGCTCCTCACCTAAGAAGGTGGCCTAGAATCCACTGCACAACCCACAGAGCATAGAGACACAGGTAATTTTCAAGAATAATATTTGGAGATGTTTATAAGCTGCATAATAACCAAATCAAATAAAGCTGGAGTAGGGGCCACATTTGAATTTTTGAATGTTGTGGTTTGTTTCCTGTCCTCTATCAGCCATGTCATAAATTCCAAGCTGCAAGCCAAGACTGGACTCCCACAGAAATGGA
>NW_007734045.1:75106-76450 GCF_000696425.1 Galeopterus variegatus | reverse complement strand
TCTATCAGCCATGTCATAAATTCCAAGCTGCAAGCCAAGACTGGACTCCCACAGAAATGGAAGCAATTAATTTTACATCATGAAGTAACATGTTCTATCCTGGGAAACATTTAACTTGTGCAGAATCAGAATTAGTTTCGAGGATAGATCAATGTTTTGAATAAAGAGCAAAATTATGACTAGTAAAGGGGTTGTAAACACTGGAGAAAAATTTTTAGGAAGCCACAAAGTATTCTCATCAGGGAACATCTTAAAATGAAAGTACTGGTTGAATGCGTGTCTCTTACTTTTCCCTTTCTTTTCTTTTTTTCTTTTTATTTGTCAAGCCGCACTCCATTTATAACTGCTTGTGTTTTGATTCAATTAGGTTTGACAAGATTGATATGTTAAGGGTGCAGAGAGGCCTGGTTGTGACTGTAAACTGCAGTTGGGGCATAAAGTATAAAGATTGCTAATAAAAACTATAGGACTCAGAGAAAAATGTCATTCCATGTCAGTGCATCCAGGTTAGGTTGGGAAACAGCAATGATTTTGTTTATATGACTTTGTTTATATGACTTTGTTTATATGACTTTGTTTCTGTGTTCACGGTGATAGTATGGGAAAGAGATTGGGAGAAAATAGGGAGAGAGAGAGAAATACACAGAATACACACAAAGAGAGATATGGTATGGGGCTCAGTCTAATAAACCTTAACAGTAAGCATACTATACTCTAAGTCCTATGCTGAAACCTGGGGTAAAAATTTTTTTTAATTAATAGTGGGGAAAATAGAAGGGCACATATATTTTTTCTATTTCTCATAATATTATATATTACAAGAAGCATTGGTACATGGTGCAAGGAGGAAGAGGTCCTAAAATAGTGGGTCTGAGTTGGATGTCATTATTTCAGTATTCTTCTCTCCAGTTTACATGTAAAACTTGTGGTTCATGGAAACTAAGTAGCCTAAATTGTCTGTCAGGTAAAGAAGAGATAGAAAACTAATCTAGATAGATGCACCAACCTGAGCAAGGGTTCAAAGCTAAAGAAAAAATTAAAAACCCAAATCCAAACAACACATACACACACACACACATTGCATTCAAGAAACTCTACATAAAGTAGTGGATGTGTAAATGTAAAAAACCCTCAACACTCATGTACACAGTATAGAACTAACTATTTTTCCCCTTTATAGCTAGCCCTTAATGATTAACTAAGATTGTTTCTAAAGCAGCTGTTCGTCACATTTGAAAACCCTACATCCTGTCTCACCTAACGTATCTGTCAAAGACACCATGAAAGAATGGAAAACAGATGAGATCTTGGTGCCACAGATAATGTCAAGAAGCAGCTATTCAT
>NW_007734045.1:73124-74673 GCF_000696425.1 Galeopterus variegatus | reverse complement strand
TTTTTCCCCTTTATAGCTAGCCCTTAATGATTAACTAAGATTGTTTCTAAAGCAGCTGTTCGTCACATTTGAAAACCCTACATCCTGTCTCACCTAACGTATCTGTCAAAGACACCATGAAAGAATGGAAAACAGATGAGATCTTGGTGCCACAGATAATGTCAAGAAGCAGCTATTCATGATGCGTGAAGACTCTGCATCCTGTCTCTCTCATACATTTACCTATATACATCCCAACCTTCAATTGATCAGGGAGGCAGTTGGGACTTTACTGTCTGTCTCCTGGTCAACATCTTCCAAAATAAAATTCCTTTCCTTTAAGTTCTGTCTGGTGAGTGTGATTGGCGGTCCTGTAGCAGCAGGTACTAGGACCTATACAGGTCAGGGACTCCCCCAACTAAGTCAACCTCTCACACATTGGCTGACAGTGAAGCGGAGTCCCATGGGACTTGTTTTTTTTTTTTACCAGTGTACAAGTTGGCCTCACCAGTCTTGAGGAGGATGCATGCCAGGTCAAGGGACTTGGATTTTATTCCAACGGCAGTATGGAACCTCTGAAGGCCACAATGATGAGATTTGAGGACTTGTACTATAATTACATACCTCTGGCAGACATGTACAGATAGGGATTGAGGGGATCAGTATTTGAGGCAGAAATCAAAGGGTGGGTACACCTTATGCACCTTAAGTGAGTTAATGGCTTGAAGTTTTGCAGTGAAATGACTTATTTAAAATTTAAAAAATAGGATCCTAAATTTGTAACAGTTTAACTTGTCTCACCATGTGTTTTTATCAGTTTAACTTGTCTCACCATGTATTTTCTAAACATACTTGACCAAAGAAATGTTTGTGTGTGTGTCTCAGTGTGCATTTTCCAAGTAATACATATTAGCATAATTCTTCAGAAAGACTTTGAGTGCTAATGTATTGAGGGAACTGGGGTCAAGCTCATAGAATATCATGGAGTTGAATTTCTTCACACACGGGGATTCACATTACCATCAGAAGTACGGTTAAGAAGTACATACTGGAATTCTGAGAAGTTGAAAGAATAGGAAGCACCAGGAATCTGTCCCCACCTAGACAACAACTACACAGGACAGAATATGTCTTATATAACTGTTGTATTTTGGAACTCTAGAGTCTATCAAAGGCTTGCAACTTCCATGGGAATGCTTGGGAGGTAAATTATAATTAATTTTGATCACTTTCAGCTTTTGGCATAGTAACAGCTACCCATTCTCCATTCCCAGCCCCACAGCAGGCACCTGTGCACAGGTCCCTGGAGCAGCTGTTATACAGATTGTGAGGGTCAGGGTGGGCCACAAAATCCCTGTTTTCTAAATATTGAACCTGTGCAGTATCACTGATTGCTGATTCTGATCCCAGAGGTATGAGGAAGGAAGCCATTGTTGTTGCACCTCCCCCCATCATTGCAAGCTCCTGCCCCTCTGACTAAAGTTACTTCCAGGGAATTTAAATAATGAGTAGTCTTTCTCCCTTACTTTCATTTTTTCTCTTTTTCTCCTTTTAGGAGGCAGGCATTAAA
>NW_007734045.1:70649-72339 GCF_000696425.1 Galeopterus variegatus | reverse complement strand
AAAATCTAAAAAGAAATCAAAGCAAATTTCTTGAGCTAAAAGCACACAATCTCAAATGAAAGATTCACTGGAGATATCAGAGGTGGATTTGAATAGGTAGATAAAAGGATCAGTAAACTTGAGGGTAGGAAAATAGAAATGATCAATTATGAGGATCAGAAAAAAGATTGAAAAGTAAACAGAACGTAAGGGATCTGAGGAACACCATAAAGTGGGCCAACATATGCAGTGTGAGAGTCCCAGAAAAAGAAGAGATAGAGGAAGGTGTAGAGGGAGTACTTGAAAAGTGATGGCTGACAACTTCTCAAATCTGGTGAAAGACATGAGGATAAACATCCAAGAAGCTTAATGAACTCCAAGTAAGATAAACTCAAAGAAACCCACACTAAGACACATTATCATCAAACTTTCAAAAGACAAAAAGAAAATTTTGAAAGCAATAAAACAGAAAAGTAGCACATATAAGAGATTGTTACTAAGATTACAAGCATATTTCTCACCAGAAACGTTGGAGGACAGAAGAGCCAGCCAATGTATTCAAATGAAAAAAAAAAAATCAGAAAAAACTAAAAATGTTAAGCAAGAATCTTATATCTGGGAAAACTGCACTACAAATTGAGAGAAATTAAGATATTCTCAGATAAACAAAAACTGAGGAAGTTTTTTACCACTAGACTTGACCTAAAAAAAATGCTCAAGGGAGACCTGCAGGTAGACATGAAAGAACACTGGGCAGTAATTTGAAGCTATATGAAGAAATAAAGATCTTAGTAATGATAAATACGTGAGAAATTACAAAACTAATATTATTGTAAACATGATTTTTAATTGCACTTTTTGTTTTTTATGTGATTTGAGACTAATACATTTTAATAAACAATTATTATTCTAAAAGCTAGTATTATTATGTCTTTGGCTTTTAAATCCACATTTCATTTCTTACAAAATTTAAGAGAATACTACACAGAAAATACAATTATTAATACATGTTTTTTAGCATACGATTTCATTTTGTGATATTAAACAGCCAAATGGAAGGGGAGGGAATTGTTAAAGAAGTAGACTCTATATGACTGAAGTGAAAGTGGTATCAATTCAATTTAGAACATTATAACTTTAGGATGTTAAATGTAATTCTCATCATAGTCACAAAGAAAATAGATATAGAATATACACAACAGAAAATGAGAAAAAAATAGGTTTCACTACATAAAACCAATTAAACACAAAAGATGTTAATTCAAAACAAGAGGCAGAAAAACAGCTATAAGAAGTATAGGAAAAATTGCAAAATGACAGAAGTAGTCCCTCCTTATCGGTAATTATTTAAAAAGTAAATGTTTTAAACTCTTCAACCAAAAGGCAGAGTTAGGCAGAAGGGGTACAAAAACATCCTCCAACTGCATCCTATCTATAGATTTAAAGACACAAATAGATTAAAAGTAAAAGAATGAAGAAATACATTCGCTGCAAATTAGTAACCAAAGGATAGCAGGGGTGGCTATGAGAATGACAGACAAAATAGACTTTAAATCAAAAAAGGCTAGAAGAGAATTAGAGGGACATTATATAGTAAAAAAAAGGCTCAATACAGAAAGAAGATAAAACAATTATGAATATTCATGTACTTACTGACAGACCATGAAAATATTTGAAGCAAAAAATAACAGAATTGAAAGGAAAAATAGTT
>NW_007734045.1:68074-70043 GCF_000696425.1 Galeopterus variegatus | reverse complement strand
TACTGACAGACCATGAAAATATTTGAAGCAAAAAATAACAGAATTGAAAGGAAAAATAGTTATATAATAATAATTATAGATTTAATATCCTACTCTCAATAATGAATATTATTTATATTATATTTATTATTATTTATATTATATTATTTGTGTATTTGTCAACCAGACAAATAAGTAAAGAAACAGAGGACTTAAATAACACTATAAACAAACTAGATCTAGTAGACATATTCAGAATCCTCTATCCAACAACAGTAGCTATATTCAAATTACTAAAATTAGAAATAAACGTGAGGTCTTTACTACTGATTCTCAGAAATAAGAAGGATTATAAAAGAGAACTATAAACAATTGTATGCCAACAAATTAAATGAAATTAACAAATACATAGAAACACAAAATTTACCAAGACTAAGGTGAAACAGGAAATCTGAATAGGCCTATTACTAGTAAGGAGATTGAATCAGTAATCAAAAATCACTTGACAAATAAAAGCCCTGGACCCAATGATTTCCTTAGTGAATTCTACCAAACTTTTAAATTAGAAATAACACCAGTCCTGGAAGTAACACAGCTGTCCATTAATGAATGAATGGATGAACAAAATATATTATTCTGTTTTGAAAAGGAAGGCAATTTTGAAATATGAAGTTATAACATGGATGAATCTTGAGGACATTATGCTAAGTGAAATAAGTCAGTCACAAAAGGACCAATACTATATGATTCCAACTATATGAGTTACTTAGAGCAGTCAAAATTATAGAGACAGAAAGTAGATTGGTGGTTGCCAGAAGCTTGGGAAAGGAAGGAATGAGACATTATTGTTTAGTGAATATAGAGTTTCAGTTTTAGAAGATGAAAAGAGATATGGAGATGGGTAGTGGTGATGTTTACACAACATTATGAATACATTTAATACCACTGAACTGTACACTAAAAATGGTTAAGTTGATAAATTTTATTTTATGTCTATTTTACCACAATAAAAAAAAATGGAAAAGAAATTAATGTCCTTGTGGAAAAAACAGTGAGTTGGAGCCAGACAAACATATTTATCAGTTACAGCTCAGTCACCACAAGCTCTGTGACCTTGAGTAAATCTCTCAAACTTCCTGTGCCATAGTTTTTTCATATGAAAAGATGATGTAGAAAATAATATCAGTATCTCTGGGTTGTATTAAGGACTGAATAATAATATCTCCTGTGTAAATCCCATAGAAATGAACCTCACACCTACCTAGAGCTCATGCATTATTGAAAATAAGGAAAGCATATGGATTAAGAGCGAAAGGATTTGATCTTTTCATTCAAAGTAGGACCTGACTTAAGCAGACACTAGTGATGACTATGTATCCTGCACAAAATATGAGGAAAGGATGCTTGAAAATTGTGAATGACAATAAGATAGTAAATTTTAAATTAGGACAGGTCCCCAAGTCCAGAGCCTATTATTTCTGTCATTATAGGCAAACAATCCATTTGTTCACATGGTGTGCATTTAAGGGCCATAGAGAAGTCTGATTATACAGTGATCTCTACCAATATCAAATGTTTCTTTAATAGGAAACAGAGCCTTTCCTTGAACAAACAGAGATACAAATAGCAGCTACAATTCAAAGGGTATTTACTGTAAACCTGAGTGGTACCTTCTGCATGTCATTTAAACCTCACAAGTTTACAAGTTACAGGTTTAAAATGTAAGAGAGGTTAAATAATTGCTGCAATGCCAACCAGGGAATAAATAGTGGACCCCAAATTAGAATGGGTTTAGATCTGAATACAAATAGTAACAAAGAAGAAAAATCAACCTAGTAATTACAAGATTATTTAAAATAAAATAAACGAAATTCCAGACCTCTCCCCTGGAGAATCTAACACCATAGGTCTAGCACAGAACCTAGAATCTGAATTTATAGTAAGCACATTTTATTATCATCTTACAAGTTTGGGACTCATCTTTACAGAG
>NW_007734045.1:65684-67482 GCF_000696425.1 Galeopterus variegatus | reverse complement strand
TGAATTTATAGTAAGCACATTTTATTATCATCTTACAAGTTTGGGACTCATCTTTACAGAGCTTCAAAAATTTTTACTTTATCATCTTATGAATTAAAGAACTAGCAAAGAAACAGCTAAATAAAATTGAATATTGCATTTTCTTTTGTGACATTGAGACTGTAGAAGATCTTTCCCTTGAGTTATCAAAGTCAGATTTCAAGTAATCAAGTTTTCAAACAATTTCTTATTTGGTAATGTGACAAATATTTTACCTTTTGCTTTGGCTGTTGGAAAAGGTCAGAACAAAGTTTTTGACAGCATTGACATGCAATGGTATGAATCTCCCGTTATCTCCATCTAATATTCTACTTTGTTTTCCTTTTGTTTTTATAGTTCTCTTTATTTTAAGCCAGTTTTATTGTTTGTATGTACACACAGAGTATATACATGGTTGTTATATTTACACACACAATATATGTTTACTATCGACATATTTTAAATCACTTCAATTATTTTTTTGTCAAAAATAAGAATATCCATGCATGTAAACATATATCATAAAACACATGAAGACTTATTAAAGTAAGAGCATAGCACTATCAGACACATTTATCTGAGAGCAATTCTTCTTTCACCAGGTAGATCAAAGAAGCAAACAAAAGAGGGAAAAATCAGGAAATTGGGATGAAGAATGTGGGGAGACTGAATGTAATCTTTTTTCTTCTCACATTTTCTCAGAATCAACTTAACAGACAAAACAGACATCTTCTAACAAACATCTCAGAAGCAAGAAAATAAATAATCCAATTTATAAATGGGCAAATGACCTGAGTAGACATTTCCCAAAAGAAACATACACATGGCCAAGAAGTATATGGAAAATGCCGAACATCACTAAACATCAGATAAATGCAAATTAAAACCACAATGAGATATCACTTCACATCTGTTAGAATGACTATTATGAAAAAGACAAAAAGTAAATTTTGGTGAGGATTTAGAGAAAAGGGGACCCTTGTACACCATTGATGGGAATGGAAATTAGTACAGCCATTATGGAAAACAGTATGGAGGTTTCTCAGAAAATGAAAACAGAACTACCATATTGTCCAGCAATTCCACTATTGGGTATATGTCCAAAGGAAAGGAACTTAGTGTCAAAAGGATATGTGCATTCCCATGTTCATTCACAATAGCCAAGTTATGGAAGCAACCGAAATGTCCATAAGCAGATGAATGGATAAATAAAATGTGGTACATATACATAATGAAGTACTATTTAGCCTGAAAAAAACATGAAAATTCTATCATTTGTGAGAACATGAATGAACCTGGAGACCATTATACTAAGTGAAATAAGCCAGACACAGAAAGACAAATACCACATTATCTCATGTATATTTGGAATCTAAAAAAGTCAGACTCATAGAAGTAGAGGGTGGAATGGTGGTTACCAGAGGCAGAGTTTGGGACATGGTGGTGGAAAGATATAGGCCAAAAGGTACCCAATTTCTGTTAAAATATATTAGTTTTTGAGAAAATAAGTGTGTGAGGTGATAGATATGTTAATTAGCTTGGTTTAAGCATTTCATAATGCATATATATCAAACATTAAATTGTACCTTATAGATATATAAAATTATTATTTGCAAATTAAAATTAAAAAAATAGATATCCACAATTTAAATGGTATATTTTATCAGAAGCATTTATTTTAATGTGTAACTGGAAGCAAATACTCTCCAGAGTAGATTATATTGTGAAACAGTTGGTTGATCCCCAGTGTATCAGTTGTAAGCAACTCATTTCTATGTCA
>NW_007734045.1:37646-64540 GCF_000696425.1 Galeopterus variegatus | reverse complement strand
AAAAAAAATTTGTTTAAATAGCAAATATTTTTTTCCAGTTAAAGATTAGAAGTATTTGAGTAGATTTTTTAAATTTCTCCAATGGCAAAAAATAAAAGAAAATAATTTTTAGAGCAGCAAACTCATTTTAATCCAAACCACAAGCTTACCATTAGTTGTGAGGGTCGTTTGCATGAATTAAAAAAAATGGTTAAATGACACATTACCGACCCATAAACTCTGCAGGTGTTTTGAACCAGCAAAGAGAAAGCAAATATAATTTAAACATGCATCATTCTTTCAGTAAATTTCTGGATTGCTAAGGAAAGATCTGGTCTTTTAGCTGGTATGTGAGGATTTCAGTAGTTTTTTTTGGTTAGGTTATTAGAACAATTACTATGGGGAGAGATGGCAAGACCTGAAGAAATGTACTGTATTTTATAACAGAAACAAACATGATAAAGAGACCAATGCAAAGTTCATCTATTAGACATTTTCATTATAAAGAGTAATATGTGTAAAGAAAATAGAAAATTCCTTTGTTGTTATGGATTAACTGTGCACCAAATTCACTGTAAGGAAATGCATGGATCCAGGATATTTACCTACACATGGACTTGGCTTAACTATGTAAAAGAAGAGAAATTACAATAGGCCATGCATTGTCCTAGTTGATTTCACATATCTTCTTTTTTAAAAATAATTCTCCTGTGTTATAAGTGTTATTAATATCTGCTTTTTAGAAGATTAAGTAGATTATCAGAGAGATATCCAAGTAACACAAAGTCACAAAGCTTGTAGACTATACATGGTGTATTAAAGTCCCCCACACCCATCTACTCTGAAAGCTTCTTTCCCACACTGTGTCAGGCTGTCACTGAATAAAGACTGCATCTTCACAGTTATTAAGAAAAACTATTTACATGTTTTGGGATAATAATTATAATTTTGTACTACTCAATATCAACTTTATTCTCTTGGTCCAAAATTCTCACCAGAATTTGTACGATTTCTATCTGCAAAATTTATTCGAACATAAAATTGCTTTGACACTGTACTTATTACTAATTTACTTGGTATTTTTCTCAGTGGTGAAATTCTTAGTAAGTTCACTAACTTTTTATAGAAATGGTCCAGAAATAGTAAAACATGAAATAGCTTTTTTCCTCCTTGCTCAGGTTTTATGCTCAGTTCTATTCAACACCAAGCGAGTGGATTATTGTTCTCTCTGGTACTAAACACAGTAATTGTCTTGGTCTCCTAACAATTTCAGAAGCATTAGCAAAAGGCATCAGACACTTGCCACACAGGCCAAGGTGAAAATGCTGCCTAACTCCTGTTATGGGTCATATGTGTCCCCCCAAAGTTCATGTGTTAGAAAGTCAATCCTCACTGTAACAGTGTGAAGAGGGTGGGAAATCTAATTGTTATATTTGAAAGGTGTTTGGATCATAAGGATTGTGCCCTCAAGAATAGATTAACCCATTCACAGAGTGATGAGTTGTCATTGGTGTGGCTGGTGGCTTTTAAAGGAGCACATGAGAGAGCTCTTGCCATTCTTTCCATGTGGTAAGCTGGTCACCATGAGACTTTGTAGAGAGTTCCCACCAAGAAGATGGTCATCACTCTATGCATCCTCTGTTCTAGACTGTGGATACTTCCCAGCCTCCAAAACTGTAAGAAATACATTTAATTTCTTTATAAATTATCCAGTTTGGGGTATTCCATTATAAGCCACAGATATGGACTAATACAATTCACCTTGATGACAGACCTCTGGATAAATGCTCAAGACCTTGTCAGTTTAACCAAAGGGTCAGTTAATTTTAAAGGTAAAAAATGGCCATTCTGCATGATTTTACTTTTATCTGGGGATGCCACATCACACAATATAACAAATATGTTCTTTGGCATCAACAGACGAGACTACAAATATTCGATTCAACAATATCCTAGGAGATTTGGGAAAATTAATTCACTCTTCTGGGCCTCAGTTTTCTCTAAAGTAAAACAAAAATAATAATTTGATGGAGTGATTCTGAAGACTATACCCATTTATGATAATTAATACAAAGCTCCCTGTACATTTTAGTACTTAGTTATTATTTTCTACTGTCTCCTTTCCTAAATACTTTCTAATACCTCCAACTTCTCCTTGCCCCAAACTCTAGTATGATCAGGAAACAGGCCAATTCTCTTTACATATTTGCTGAGTAGAATTCAAACAATTTTAAAACATGAAATGCTATAAATGAAAGAAATTATTTTATATAATTAAACCTTGTATTCATCTTATTTCAATTTGATTATATATGCAACCACTCTCTCCTTAACCACATATTATATATGCAACCACTGTCTCCTTTTGTTGAAACTACAAATAAATATACAGTGTCTTTTCTACAACTGCTAATGCAGGAACATAGAACTCTGAGAGATGAGGGGTGTATGCCTCACTAAATCAGTGAGTAAAACTGAATACAGTGTGCACACGACCTTTCTCTAATGACTGAATATAAGCTGATCTTAACTGGAAATCTGTTACTGAGTTTTCAGGGTTCACATTTTAGTGACCATTAAAAAGTGGCTATTGACATAAATTGTGTCCATTTACTGCTTGGTCATAGATCATTTGAAAAAAAAAAAAAATCAGCTTAGAATCAATGGCGGCTTCATAGAATTTCTGTAGGTTCTGCTACCAATCCTGAAAATAACCGTTGGTGATGATCACACAAGGTTCAGGGAAGATGCATTTCGAAACTGGAACTATTCATGTGCCGGAGTGCCAAAGGCAGAGCTATACAGAAGCAACTTGTGAACCGATGAGAAATAAAAAATGTTTGGATGACAATTATACTGCTCTCACCACCATCTTTAGCTCATCGATTGACTCAGTGCTTACTAAGAATCTGCCTTGTTTCTGAATTCATTGTACCTTCAAGTGTTCCTTATTTGTTGTACAATAGTTATTGATAGTTTATGACGAATAATATTTGCCATTTTTGAGGATGCAGCGAAAAGTTGATCTTATTTCAAAGCTGGAATGGGGACAAAATTAGCTTGCACAAAGTCTTCACCACCATTTGACTACATTTGCTTTTGTCCGTGACTTGAGCTACCTGCAGTAAGACAGTTACTTCTAGAGGTCAGGTGCTGTTGTGGGATACTACCACAACTCCAACAGTCAATGAGTCCAGTTCTAAAATATGCTAAATTCCTGAGTAGGTCACAATAACAGTGTTGGTCTACACCCCCCCAATACATTTAAATGCTAAGTTTTTATAAAAATATTCATTTTCAAGAAAAGCATTTATAAGCCAGCCAAACTAGGCTGAAATTTTTTCCCATTAAAAAAATATGAAAGGTATATATTTGAAATGATCCACTTTATTAATAAAATGTACAAAATTGTTTTAACACAGGAAGGTAGTTTTATAACACAATTACATTATTGTGCTGCAGTAGAAACATTGAGTATTACATGGTAGTAATCAATGGAATATCAATATATAAATATTTTTAAAATTATAACAAGTTGTACTGCACAGTAGGAATTTGCACTGAAATTACAATGAAATTACTCGGCTGGCTCCATTGTAATAAAGTGGAACAAGGAACACTTTAGTTGTAAATTTTATAATAAAACAAGCATCTATAAGATAATTTTGCAAGTAATATTAGAATAAAGGATAAATGTGTAGAAATGTATGGAAAGTGTTTCATTGTTTTTATGTCAACACCCTTAATCATTGTCATTGCTGTGCTGTTTCTCATCAGGTCTGTGTCATCAATGTAGCCTTCAATGGCAAATGAATAAATAATGTTTAAACTCTAGTTGTAATTTTGCCAACCTCTACTCTTGCTGATATGCCAGATGGTGACTTGCAATTCAAAACAATAGTGCATAATCAAAAGAGAATGTGCCTTGCAAAAAATTGACCTTGGTTCCAATCCTGGTTTCACCACTATTAACTGTTTAACCCTGCACAAATTCCTTTAGCCCTCTGACCTCAGGGCCTTCATATCTAACATGATTGTAAAAATGACCTCATAGGATTTTCTAAGGGTGTAAAGGCAGAAAACTTATGTAAAACAAATCAATGCAGAGCCAAGCCCATAACTGGGACTCAGGCTGGCCTTTCCTGTGGGAATTAAAGAGGTGACCACCAGGCAGTGGTACTAAGGGAGCATAAATATGGTGAGCCATTCAGCCCAAGCACCGCAAACTCAGGCATCTCACTCCATTAACAATGTAAAAGGAGTTTAAAAATTTCTTTTGTAATTTGTGATGTTTCTCAGCCTTAAATTCTCATCTCCTATGGGAAATGGCATGGTCTCTAAGCAACAATCTCCTTGGCAATTTCAATGTCTCATCTCTTCCCTTAGGCAAGGAATCATTGTGTTCTATTCACATTTCAAGATGAATATGATGTTAGTAGTTTGATTTCTTTCTGCCTTATACTATTAGTATATTGTTTATATATTTTTTGCAATCATATGTTAGAGCCTTGAGAAAAATGCCTTGTCTATATCTCCACAATGTCTCTAAGATAATGTACACTCACTTACACCCTTAATCTATATGACCCACTCTCATAACAGGTGGCAGGCTGATAAAATGTAACAGAGTTTATCCCCAATGATATCAAACAAATGCTGTAAAAAATGAACCCATTATTTCTCAGTCACAAGATAAAATCTAGATGTTACCTTCAGAAAACCTGAGCTACATCTCTTAAATCTAGAAACATCCTGGGAAGCATTTAATATTTGGGTAATTTTCCCAATATAATCTCTCATAACAGGTGGCAGGCTGATAAAATGTAACAGAGTTTATCCCCAATGATATCAAACATATGCTGTAAAAAATGAACCCATTATTTCTCAGTCACAAGATAAAATCTAGATGTTACCTTCAGAAGACCTGAGCTACATCTCTTAAATCTAGAAACATCCTGGGAAGCATTTAATATTTGGGTAATTTTCCCAATATAAGGTCTTTTTTCACACCTTCTTGGCTTGTGTTATGTCAAAATACAGGGAATGGATCCATCTCTCAAGAGCAGATAAATTTTAATAAATTTCACCCAGATGTTAAAAAACGGGATGCCCAATTTATTCACTTATAGTAAGACCTATTATTATGAAGACCCAATATTTGGAGTTTCTATCATCAGTATGTTTTTCTCCTCTTTTCTTTCATATGAGCAATTACTTTCATGAGAAAACTAAGAATAGATGTTGCCATTATTATTGTTCTTTTCTTCTATTATGCCAGCCATGAGTTGCTTTGGAAACATGAAATCAGAAGTGAATAAGGATGGGGATGAATCAAAAGTCCACAAATTAAGATAGTGTGTAGCATCCGGCATCTGTTCACAGTGGACGGTCTGTGACAAGGAATCTGAAAGTTGTTTACTGATGACCTTTTTCTTTGGAAAATGTATTGGTTCCATCAATCACCGGCTCACTTTTTTTTTTAAAGATTATATACATTTGCTTTTATTGTGCTACATGGAATAAGGTGCTATAAACCCATTCAAATTAACACTATAGTCTACTTGACAATTTTCTTTTGTTTCATATTCTTCAGATGAAAGAATTTTTGGATGAAAGTGTTCTTAGAGATTATCTAGTTCAATCATATATATTTTCGATCCTATAATTTTTCAAGTTATGAAACAGTTCTCCATAATTAAATGATTGACCTAACATTATAAAACTTTTTAAGTCTTCACTTTGTTTTAAATTTATTTTATTATTTTTAATGAAACATACTTGACTGTGCATATCTGTGGGGTACAACATTGAATATCAATACCTTTGTGCAGTGTGTGATGCTCAAATCAGGATAATTAGTATAGTTGACATTATACAATGTGATCACAATGTGAATATGATGATTTTTGTGGTCCTTTACCAATTCCTCCCTTACCCACGTCCTCCTCCCCCTTTCCCACATCTGGTAAGCTCAGAGCTATTCTCTCACTTTGGAAATTCAATGTGTAATTCCAATTGTTGTATCTTTCTTTCTTTTCTATTTATTTGTTTATTTCTTTAGCTCTCACTTATGAGTGAGCGCTTAAGGTACTTCTCTTTCTGTGCATGGTTTCTTCCACTTAATTTTCTCTAAGTTTACCTATGTCACTGTGAATGGCAGTATTTCATTCCCTTTTGCATCACGGTAGTATTCCATTGTGTACATATACCACGTTTTCCTTATTCTGTAGTCCAGTGAGGGACATTTAGGTCGGCTTTAACTCTTGGCTATTGAAAATAGAGCTGCAATGAACATGGAATTACAGATAGCTCTTCAACATGATGATTTCCATTCCTTTGGTTATATACCAATTAGTGGAAGTGCTGGATGGTATGGAAGTTCTATCTGTAGTTGTTAAGGAAACTCCATATTGTTTTCCACAATGGTTGAACTAATTTTTAATCCCACCAACAGTGTTGGAGGGTTCCCCTTTCTTTGCATCCTTCTCAGCATTTGTTATTCTTTGTCTTTTTGATAATAGCCCATCTAAATGGGATGAGATGATATCTCAATGTGGTTTTGATTTGCATTTCCCTGATGCTGAGTGCTGTTGAGTAGTTTTACATCTGCTGGCCATCCATATGTCTTCCTTTGAGAAATGCCTATTTGGCTCCTTTGCCCATTTTGAAATTGTGTTATTTGTTTTTTTACTGTTAAAATGTTTAAGTAACTTGTTTATTCTGGATATTAATCCTTTTTCAGATGCATAGTTTGTAAATATTTTCTCCCACTCTGTTGGTTGTCTTTTCACTCTATTGATTATATCTTTTTCTGTGCAGAAGCTTTCTAGTTTGATGTAGTCCTATTTGTTTATTATCCCTTTTGGATCCTGTGCTTTGGGGTCATATTCATAAAGTCTTTGCCCAATCCTACTTCCTGAAGTGTTTCCTCTATGTTTTCTTTTAGGAGCCTTAAAGTTTTAGGTCTTATATTTAGTGTTTATCCATTTTGAGTTGATTTTGGTATATGGGGGAGGCAAGTGTCTAGTTTTATTTTTCTACATATGGATGTCCAGTTTTCCAGCACCATTTCTTGAAGAGGCAGTTTTTTCCCCAATGTATATTCTTGGTGCCTTTGTCAAAGATCAGTTTGCTACAAGTACATGAGTTGATTTCTGAGTTCTCTATTCTGTTCCATTGGTCTAAATGTCAGTTTTTATTCCAGGACCACACTGTTTTGGTTAATATAGCATGGTAGTATAATTTCAAGTCAGGTAGTGCAATGCTTCTGACTTTACTTTTTTTTGCTCAATATTACTATGGCTCTTTGGAGTCTTTTGCTGTTCCATATGAATATTAGGTGTGTTTTTTTTTTTTTTTATTTCTGTGAAGAATGTCACTGGTATTTTGATGAGGCTTGCATTGAATCTGTAGATCATTTTGAGTAGTATAGACATTTTCACAATGTTAATTCTTCCAATCCAAGAGCATGGAATGTCTTTGCATCTTTTTGTGTCCTCTTTAATTTCTTTCAACAGTGATTTGTAGTTCTTGTTGTAGAGATCTTTCATCTCCTTGATTAACTATTCATAGACATTTTATTTTTTTGGTGACTATTGTAAATGAGCTAGCTTTTTAAAATTTCTTTTTCTGCTGGGTCATTGTTGGAGTATAAAATTACTATTGATTTTGGGGTGTAGATTTTGAGTACTGTAACTTTACTGAAATCGTTTATCAGCTCTAAGAGATTTTTGAGGTGTCTTTAGGCCTTTCTATGTATACAATCATGTGAGCAGCAAACCAGGACAATTCAACTTAATCTTTTCCGATCTAGGTGCCCTTTATTTCTTTTTCTTGCCTGCTTGCTCTGGCTAGTACTTGCAACACTATTTTAAATAGCAGTGATAAGAGTTGGCATCCTTGTCTCATTCCTATTTTTAAGGGAAAGCTTTCAAGTGTTCCCTATTCTGTATGATATTGGCAGTGGGTTTGTCATATATGGCTTAAATGATGTTGGGATACTTTCCTTCTACACGTAATCTGTTGAGAGTCTTTACATGAAGGGATATTGAATTTACTCAAATTCTTTTCCTGCATCTATTGAGATAATCATATGGTTTTTGTCCTTGATTTTGCTGATGTGGAGTATCACATTTGTTGACTTGTATTTGTTGAATCATTCTTGCATGCCTGGGATTAGTACCACTTGATTGTGGTGAATATATATATATATATATGGTGTATATATATATATATATATATATATATATATATATACACACATATATATATGTATATATATATGTATGTATATATATATTTAATTTGTTGCTATATTCTATTGACTAATATTTTATTGAGGATTTTTGGGTCTATGTTCATCAAGGATATTGGCCTATAGTTTTCTTTTTTTTATTGTATGTTTGTCTGGTTTTGGTGTCAGGTTGATGCTGGCCTCATAGAATGAATTTGGGAGAATGGCCTATCTCAGTTTTGTGGAATAGTGTGAAGAAAATTGATATTAATTCTTCTTTAAATGTTTAGTAATGTCATCCAGTCCTGGGCTTTTCTTTGCTGAAAGACTGCTAATTACAGCTTCAATCTCATTGCTTGCTATTGGTCTGTTCAGGTTTTCTATGTCTTTTTGATTCAGTCTTGGCAGTTTGTATATGTCCAGAAATTTTTTCATTTTTTCCAGGTTTTCAAATTTGTTGTTGTATAGTTGTTTATAGTAGTCTCTAATGATTCTTTGTATTTCTGTGGTATTAGTTACAATATCTCCTTTTTCATTTCTATTTTTTTTCTTTTTTGTGGCCAGTAAGGGGATCACAACCCTTGGCTTGGTGTCAGCCGCACCGCGCTCAGGCAGTGATCGCACCGGCCAACCCTATATAGAATCTGAACCCACGGCGGGAGCGCCGCTGCACTCCCAGCACAGCACTCTCCCGAGTGAGCCACGGGGTTGGCCCTCCTTTTTCATTTTTGATTTCTTCTTTTATTTTTCTTTCAGTTAGACTAGCTAATAGTTTATTTTGTTTGTATCTTTGAAAAAACAATATTCTATTTTATTGATCTTTCGTATTTTTTTTTTTTTTGATTTCTATTTCATTTTTTCTGCTTGGATCTTAATTATTTAATTATTTCTTTCCATCTACTAATTTTGGGATTGGATTGTTCTTGTTTATCTAATTCTTTAAAGTGTAGCATTAGGTTGTTTATTTTAAATCATTTTAAATCTTTCTATCTTTTTGATATATTATCATAATAAACTTCCCTCTTGGTATTGCTTTTGCAGTATCCCACAGGTTTTTATATGTTGTATGGGTTTTTTGATTTCCTGTTTAATTACTACTTAGATTCATACATTTTTCAGGAACATGTTGTTTAATTTCCATGGGTTTATGTAGTTTCCAGAGTTTCACTTGCTATTGATTTCTAACTTTAATCTGTTGTCTGAAAATATTCCTGACATGATTTGAGTTTTTTAAAAATTTGTTGAGACTTGATTTATGACTTAACATGTGGTCTGTCCTGGAGAATGTTCCATGTGCTGATGAGAAAATGTATATTCTGTGGCTGTTGGTTGAAAAGTCATTTAGATATCTGCCACATCCAATTGGCCTAAAGTGTGGTTTAAACCCTTCTTTCTCTGTTGATTTGTTGCCTAGATGATCTGTTCAATGCTGAGAGATGGTATTCAGGCCCAACTATTATTGTCTTTAGGTTCATCTCTTTCCTTAGGCCTAATGATGTTTGGTTTATATATCTGTGTGCTCCGATGTTGGATGCATACATATTTATGATTGTTATATCTTCTTGCTAGATAGATCTCTTATTATTATATAGTGGCCTTCTTTGTCTCTTTTTATGGTTTTTGTTTTAAAGTCTATTTTAATCAAAATAGGAATGGCTACTCCTGCTCATTTTAGTTTATATTTGCATGGTATATCTTTTTCCATTATTTTATTTTTAGTCTGTTGTATCTTTACTCTGAGGTGAGTCTCTTGAAGGAAGCATATAGTTTGGTCTAGCTTTTTAATGCAATCATTCAGTCTGTGTCTTTTGAGTGGGCAATTTAATCCATTTATGTTTAGGGTTACTAGTGAAAGGTATTGACTTAATCTTGCATTTTATTGATTTTTGTTTAGATGTTTTGAATATCTTTTGTTCCTTTCTTCCCCTTTTCTTATTTGTCTTCCATATTTGTTGGTTTTTGGAGGTGGTAAGATACAGTTTATTTCTATTTCTCATTTGCATTTTTGTGATACCAGTGGGTTTTGTTCTTTCTTGTGTATGCATGGTAGTGATTGCTGTTTTTCAGTTTCCAGATGTAGTTCTCCCTTGAGGATTTCTTGTTGGGTTGATAATGTGGTGATGAACTCCTGCAGTGTTTGTTTTTCTGGGAAATATATTATTTCTCACTTATTTCTGAGTGATAGCCTTGCTAACTATTGTATTCTTGGCTTGCAGTCTTTTCTTTTAGTATTTTGAATATACCATCCCATTGTCTTCTGGCATTTAGGGTTTCTGTTGAGAAGTCTGCCAGTAGTTTGATGAGGACTCCCTTGCAGGTGACTTCATGCTTTTCTCTTGCTGTTTCTAAGATTCTTCTTTTTTCTTTGAGCTTTGCCAGTTTGACTATAATGTGTCTCAGGGAGGATCTTTTTGGAATGTATCTGTCTTGGGATCTTTGAACCCCCCTAGGTCTGAATGTCCATATCTCTCCCTATTCCTGGGACATCTTCCAGCATTATTTCATTGAACAGGTTTTCAATGCCTTTTCCTTTCTCCTCCCCTTCTGGAACACTCATAAGTCAGATATATGTATACTTCAGGTTGTCTGTTAGCTCTCTTAGATTTTCTTCATTTAAAAAAAAATTTGGTCTGCCTTTGTTATTTTGAAAAGACCATCTTCAAGATGAGAAATTCTTTCTTCTGCTTGCTCTAGACTGCTGCTTAAGCTCTTGGTTGTATTTTGTTTCAATTGCTTCCAGGTAGACACAATAGCATAGTCTCCATGTGGGTATTTCAGCCAATTTCAGTGTTGGAATTGTGTTTGAGTGCTTCTGTGGCCTAGCCACTGGAGAACTTATTGATTGGGTTGGTTCATCCGGGATGTGGGCAAGCTCGTGAGTTCTTGGGGAAAGCACCTCACTACCTTGTCACTCTTCAGCTGTGTTGGGTGACCCTAGGTGAGCTTGTTGGCACCCTAGCTAGCTCCCTGTGACCCTGATGTTTTCACTGGGGTATATTGGTGCTCCTTGGTTTGAATTGGTCACCCTGGGAGGGTATTTTATTTCCTCTTTCCTACAGGCTCCTTCTGGGACTTTGCTTCTCGTGGTGGGGGGATGGATTGGTGGTGATTGGGAATTTTCTTTCTTACTCTCTTTGAGTATCCTGGACTTCTGTACTCTCAGGAGTTTTTTCATGTGTTATTTCCATGGATGAAGGCAGTCCTGTGAGCTGCGCACAAGCCTCCCACCCGTAGGTGTGCCACTATTGCATATGGCAGTGTAATTCGCCCTGTGAATTGGACCACTTGGTCACTGGTCTGCACTTGCTCACCTCTTTCTCCTAGCTCCACTGGCAATTCTACTTCTGTCTATGCCAATGAGTGGTCAATGGGCCACATAACAGGTGGTGGTGTCTGCTGTGTGGCAGAAAGCCACCCTTGCAGTGGCAGTTGCTATGGCAGTAGCTGTCATGGACCACTCACTCAGCACTGGTGTCTGCAGCAGTGGAAGGGAGCTCTGCTGCCAGCAAGGTGGCTGTGAAGGTTGATGCCACCAGTCGGGTGGGCTGGCAATCAGATCCACTTCCTGGGAGCTGGCAAGGTGGCTGCATGGGCTTGTGTGTGCTTCTAAGCTTCATCAATTCTCCTTCTAATTGAATGTTTTGTTTTTTCATACATGTTAAACCTTGAAGGACATTTTGGTCTTTTGGGGCAGCTTTTCAAATCTGTATACTGACCCTATTTGTGTTAAACTTAGTTTTATTTTAAAAGTCTCTTTTCCTAAATTAAAAATTACTGTTTTGGGGGAGAGAACATGAAATGCTGTTTGCAGTATTTCCCAAGTACTGTAACTGATGCACACACACACACACACACACACACACACACACACACACACACTGTTGGAAGAGAGAAAGGAGTTCCTGAATTTCACATGTCTGCTGGACAGAACCTGCAGCAGGCCCTGCACCATTGCATTCCTCATGCTCTTCTGAGTCATGAAGGACAAGGAAGCAGAGCTCCCACCCAGAGCATTTTGTTCATTTTTTTGAATGTTTGTTTTCTATAAGTAGGACTACCCACTCTTCATCTATTTAGTTGGTTTTTAATGACTTTTGTAGTTGATCTTTCTGAAGTGAGTATGTTGTGCCTTTTTTGAATAATACTCGCAAATATTGTCATTGCTTGAAGATATTTCCTTTACTCAGGTTGAAGGGATTTTCTTGGCTTTGGTGGCCTTGGTAGTGACTCCAAGAGCACAGTGAGAAGGACCACCAACTGTAGATTTGAATGCCAGCCTGGTTGTGCCATAGACTTATAATTCTGTTTTTGTGTGTGTGTGTATGTCCTTTCATATGGAGGACTGACAATACACACACACAACACACACACACAAATTCTGGGATAGATAGCATTATCTAATAAAGGATAGCTACTAATAACTAATATATTTGCATTTGCAAAATGTTTAGGATAATAAATATGATCAAACATAAAGCATACATTGTAGCAATTTCTAGACCTAGCTAATGCTTGTTGTTTTAAGCATTATGTAATCACATCTATCATTCACCTTCATTTGCAGAATGTCTTTACCACACCTGTTGATATTTTCATGTCAGAGATTATGTTCCCCTAAATAGTAAATGTGAAAGGAGGGACATCAAAAAGACAAGAAACCAATTAATGATGAATGAAATCCAAACTTACAGATCATAGGATTTTATTGTCAATCCACTCAGTGCTAAGGAGTTTATAGAAAGGATAGTCTAAATAACTTAGAATTGAGTCTCTAGGTCAGAGTCAGAGATGCAGAAGAATGAATGTGACCTCATTTATAAGGTTTTCAGAGGTGCAAACTATAACTAGGAAATACACATTGTTCCATCTTGATTATCTGGTGCTCACTGGTTGCATTTAGGTGCTATGCCCAAAGGAGACAGTGGCCTGGGTGTTTGATGAGCTTTTTCCTTGAAATTATATTCTTAGCAAGGGGCTAGGACAATGAAGAAAAATCCTGTGGTTGCTCACCTGTTTACCACGGTGTCTAAGGAAAATACATTGGAAAAAGGGAGGTGCTTAGTATTTACTGACTTACAACTGAACATAGTGTTCAACTTCTGCATATAGGATGGCACCAAATCTCCAAGTTCTAGCATACCAGGCTTTTCCATCTTTCTTTCTGTCCATTCTGATTTATGTAGCTACCTCTTCAGTTCAGGAAACTTCCCCAAGATGCAACTCTTCCCACATTCTTAGATGTTTTCCCCAGTCATGATTTCCAAATCTTGGTCCAATCATTTTGTTCTTTTAGCCACCTCTGTCTAACACATTCTAATTGACTGCTCATGCAGAAGTTTTTACCTGGTTGCAAGTCAGACAAGACTGAGTATTTAAGGCAGGCATGTAAACATGAGAGAGGAAGGCTGTGTCCACAGGGATTGTAAAGAGGAATGAAAAATGGCCCTAAGCTGATTGAATCACATAAAACCCATTTTTTAAATTTTAGTTTTCCTAACTGAAGACTCCAGAGATAATCTTCAGTTTCAACAGGCTTATTGTTTTGGTAGTTTTTCCAAGCTTCCAAAATGTCCCGATATTTTTCCAGGTCAAACCTGTTCCTAAGGGAATTCTGAACATTCTGATAAGATCACTATTAGAATAGCCCTGGCAAACTGTTCAGGAAAACCAATACAAAGGAGGCGAGGACTCCTTCATTCAAAATGTTGTCTTAACTCTCCACTTAAAGGACAGTGAGTTGCATGAGTAACCAAATAGTTCTACATAGGATTAACACTGAAATTTTCCTGAGACCCATTTTCTGGCTTTTGAACACCTCAAATTCTGCAGAACTTAATTCCTTGACTGAGGAAGGGGATGCCAGTGGGAATAGAAAGGAAAAGAAAGGCATTTATTTTTTGCTATTTCAGGAACATATTCACATTCAAAGCACTTTCTTACACACTTTTTCAGAAATCTTCACATTTTCCTGAGGGGCAGGTAAGTGTTTTATCCAGATTTTACAGATGAAAAACTTGAAACCCAAGGTTAAGTGATTTGCTTGCAGTAGCGCTGGGAACTACAGTCAGGATCAGACTTCCAACATCATTTTGATGGCTCGGACCACTCAGCCACGACACTTTCTAACTATAATACAAATGTTTGGAAAATGGTTTTGGCAACACAAACATTCTGTTCTGGGTCAGAATAGACTTTCTAAATGCCTGAAAACATGGAAATAGTGAAGGCACAATTATGGCTGGCATATTTAACTTAGACTTCTGCTATTATAAATAATTTTGTTGGTTAATTTATTCATCATTTAAAGCTTCATACTTTCGTTCAATAAACATTTATTAAGCAACCAATGGAATAATTACAAATTTAATTGCAAATATATACAAAAATAAATGTTACACATTTATAGCACACATTCATAGCTATTATCTGTAATAATTATGCAGTGTCAGGTTGTCAGGTAAATGATTCACATATGTTATCACATACATGGAAGCATATGGAAGCACATACATCAAACTTAAGCATTAAGAAGCCATGCAGGGTAGGTTTTATTGTTCCATTTTTATAGGTGAGAAAATTCCCAAGTCATACAGCAATTAACTTGGTAGGTCAATACTCAAGCCAAGGTTAGTGTTGGAAAAAATATGAGCTTTGTGTTAGATCTGCATTCCAATTATAGTTCTATCACTTACTAAGAAGGTTATACATGTTGTTATTTAAACTCTATAAGTTCAAGTTTTCTTGTTTTGAAAAATGGGAAATGCTAATGACTGATATTATTGTCCAAATATATAATATTCTTGTGAGGTCTAAGGAAAAACAAATTTTAGTTTCTAATACTTTTTCCTTATCTTAGTAAGTTAAGGCCCTCCTACAAATAACTTAAAAAATTCTCTGAATAAAGCTATTAAAAAAATCTTAAAATCACAAGTGATTTGGTAAATAAGAAAGGAATTTTTATAAAAAGGACCAAGTCAAGGTACAAATCCAAATGGCAAGCTAAATTCAGCCAGTTCCACCATTGGCTTCTACTTCAAGGCATATAATCACGTGAACTGGAACTTTGGTCTTCATAGACTCAGGGAAACAAAGAATGGATAACTAAGACCAGGTTCAATACAAGGTAAAGGGTCTAATGAGAAATCCTCTCATGTAAGATGGGAATACCATAAAGTTACACCTTATTAAAATGGTGAACTAAACATATTAACAGATGAAAGCAAACAACATGGAAATATAAGTTTTTTGACAACAAATGGGAGGTGAAATGTAACTGTGAATTTGAAACAAGTCAGCTGCCAGGTTTGTTTGATGACTCAGAAACTTCCAATTGAGAATTTATTTCAGAGTAAACTAAATTAGTAATGCTTCTAGAAACTGACAAAAACACATATAGAAATTCTCAAGATCAAACTAACTTTAAGCCAGGTCACTAAAACATTATGAAAGAAAACAGCAAGCATGCAATATAAAGTAACTATCCCAACAAGAATGTAAGAGACTGTAAAAGAGAACCAGCAAAAACGAATGAAAACCAATATAGAAGCATAAGGATTTCATATACGGCTTTTTAAATGTTCTAAAGAAAAAAAATTTGAGCTTGAAAGTATATGCACCAAGAAACTGTAAAGAATTTAGAAGTTGATTGCAGAAATAATCAGTGTAATAACTAAAAATTAACTAAAAGCAAAATTAAAATTAATACTTGGTTGGTAAATTTTGAGTAGCTTACATTACCCTTCCTACATGTAACAATTATAATACCTGGAAAAACATTTTTAAAGCCATATTTGAGGGACCTGGAGAGTAATCACAGACAGGATGGAGTATACTGTTGAATGGAAAAGTTAGGGAGGTGAGATTCATAACTTTGTGGTTTTTGCCTGTGGACAAAGACTATAGAAACCATTGACTTACTGGTTTGAAGCATCAGAGGATATAGTTATGCCTGTCAGAACAGTCAGAAAGCCAGGGACCATGGGAATCCTAGAAGGAAATAAAGCATAGAGGGGTTGAGCTCCAAAACCATTTATAAAATTTTCTCGTGAAAGCATTTGCTGATTGCTAAATTATGCATACATAGGGGTGACCCCACAGAGCCCAGCAAAAAAGCAGCTAAAGAGTAAAAGAACTGAAAAGAGATCTTAGCTGATGCTCACTGCAGGTAAGACAGAGTTTGGAATTTGAATTAAGTCCAATCAATGACCTTATAAAACAACTACCAAAGAATTATTTGTCAGAGAAACAGAGCAGAACACAGAGTCTCTAAAACATTTCTAGTGTTCCATTAAAAATAATACAGCAGGCACAGAAACCAAAAATATGATCCATAAATAAATATATTGATTGATCCAGAATTTGAAAGATATAGGTTTAATTAACAAACAGGCAGGAAATCTAAGCAGAGATTTAGAAATTTATATTAAAAAACCCATGGAAATATCAGAGTTTAAAAATTAAATGAAATAAAGAAAAAAATATTGAGTAAATTTAACAAGAGATTGGAGATGACAAAAAAGAGACTGTTATTAAGATGAGTCAAAGAAAACTATCCAATATGAAAATCTGAGAGAAAAATACCAATGACTTAAGAAAAGCCTTAGAGTACTTAAGAACAGTTCCAAATATTAGACTGTGTGTGTTACTCGAGTCTCAGAAGAAGAGTCATAGAACAAAGCAGAAAGAAATATTGAAAAAATAATACACTGTAACTTCCCAACATTGATGAAAGACAGCAATTAAGGAGCCAAGAAGAAATGTGTACTTCAAAGAGGAAACTATGATGAAAACCAGAACAAAACCAACCTACCTCTAGGCATATTCATGTCAAACTGCTGAAATCCAGAGATTAAATAATATCTTGAAAGTAGCTCCGAGGAAATTCAATAATTACATATAGTGAAATAATGATAGAAATGATGGCTAAAACACATCAGAAATTATGAGAGCCAAAAAATACTGAAATATCCCTAACGTGATGAAAGAAAAAGTAAAACACTCAAACTAGATTTCTATACAGAGCAAAACAATAAAGTTTTAGAATAGTGATATTTCTAAAAGAAAAACTGAGAGAATGTATCAAAAGCACACAAGAATTACTAGAAATTCAAACATGTTTCTTCAAGACAAATGACTTACAGGATAAAGAGTTACCAAATGACAAACTCAGATTTATTAGAAAGAAAAAAAGAATAACATAAATGTTAATACTTTTATAGGATAAATATACAAATATCTCCTTCTCTCTTTCTCTCTTTCTTTCTTTCAATATATACACACATTTTTGTTCATTTCTCAATTTGCTTAGGCTGTGATTGTACTAATGTTTAAATAAAAATGTTAAGGACAGTGAGTTGCATGAGTAACCAAATAGTTCTACATAGGATTAACACTGAAATTTTCCTGAGACCCATTTTCTGGCTTTTGAACACCTCAAATTCTGCAGAACTTAATTCCTTGACTGAGGAAGGGGATGCCAGTGGGAATAGAAAGGAAAAGAAAGGCATTTATTTTTTGCTATTTCAGGAACATATTCACATTCAAAGCACTTTCTTACACACTTTTTCAGAAATCTTCACATTTTCCTGAGGGGCAGGTAAGTGTTTTATCCAGATTTTACAGATGAAAAACTTGAAACCCAAGGTTAAGTGATTTGCTTGCAGTAGCGCTGGGAACTACAGTCAGGATCAGACTTCCAACATCATTTTGATGGCTCGGACCACTCAGCCACGACACTTTCTAACTATAATACAAATGTTTGGAAAATGGTTTTGGCAACACAAACATTCTGTTCTGGGTCAGAATAGACTTTCTAAATGCCTGAAAACATGGAAATAGTGAAGGCACAATTATGGCTGGCATATTTAACTTAGACTTCTGCTATTATAAATAATTTTGTTGGTTAATTTATTCATCATTTAAAGCTTCATACTTTCGTTCAATAAACATTTATTAAGCAACCAATGGAATAATTACAAATTTAATTGCAAATATATACAAAAATAAATGTTACACATTTATAGCACACATTCATAGCTATTATCTGTAATAATTATGCAGTGTCAGGTTGTCAGGTAAATGATTCACATATGTTATCACATACATGGAAGCATATGGAAGCAACTACCCACTCTTCATTTATTTAGTTGGTTTTTAATGACTTTTGTAGTTGATCTTTCTGAAGTGAGTATGTTGTGCCTTTTTTGAATAATACTCGCAAATATTGTCATTGCTTGAAGATATTTCCTTTACTCAGGTTGAAGGGATTTTCTTGGCTTTGGTGGCCTTGGTAGTGACCTCGCTCAGCCAGTGAGCGGGAACCGGTCTGCATATGGGATCCGAACCCTCGGACGGGAGGGCCACCGCGCTTCCCGCACTATCCAGTGCGCCACCGGGCCGTCCCTCTCACTTTTAAGTTCTACATTCCATAAAACTTTCAGGCATGTTACAATACAGCCAAGTTCTTTGCCAGTTCATAACAAGGGTTACTTTTGCTTAAGTTTCCAGTAAACTTTTTCTCATTTCCATCTGACCTCTCCTCAGAGTGGCCTTTACTGTCCATATTTCTATCAGTATTCTACTCATTACCATTTAAACAATCTCTAAGAATGTCCAAATTTTCTCTGGTCTTCTTCTGAGCCCTCACTAGAATCTATGCTTTTTCTAGCCTGCTCCTTCAAATTCTTCTAGCCTTTGCCCATTAGTCAGTTCCAAACCCACTTCTACATTATATTGAAAAATGGGCAAAGGTTTGGAATAGACATTTCTCAAAAACAATTTATACAAATGGCTAATAAGTTCATTAATATACTCAACATCATTAAATACAAATCAAAACCACAAGGAGATACCACTGCATACACACCAGGAAGGCTGTTATTAAATTTAAACAGCAAAAACAAAAAACTGAAAATAAATCTTGGTGAGGATATTGAGAAATTGCAACCTTTGTGCATTGCTGTAGGAAATGTAAATGTTGCAGCTACTGTGAAAAGAGCAAGAAATTTTCTCAGAAAATTAACAATGAAATTAGCATATGATCCAGCAATTCCACTTTTGGGTATATATTCTAAATGTTTCAGCTGAAATAGGAATAGATATCTGTATAACCATATCTATGGCAGTATTATTCATAAGAGCCCAAAGTGTAAACAACCCAAGTGTCCATTGATGCATGAATGGATAAACAAAATGTAGTTATACATACAAGGCAGCATATTAGTCAGCACTGAAAAAGGACATTCTGACATGTGCTTCAACATGGATGATCCTTGAAGACATCATGCTCAGTGAAACAAGTCAGTCAGAAAAGGACAAATATTGTATGAGTCTATCTATATGAGACGACTAGAATAGTCAAGTTCATAGAGGTAGAATGTAGAATAAATGCCCTCCAGGTGCTTGGTAGAGTGGTGGAGATTTATTGTTTAATGGGTACATAGTTATAGCTTGAGAACATGAAAAAGTTCTGGAGAGAGATGGTTAGGGTGGTTGCTCAATGAAGTGAATGTACTTAATGCCACTGAACTGTACACTAAATATGGTAAAACTTATATGTTTTATATTTTACTATGATAAAAATAATATGTTGATTAAAAAATCAATAAAATCATAGACAAGTAACTAGGAAAACTCTAAAGAGAATGATGTATAAACTAGAAAAAATATATATATTTTTTGTCCTTTTTGAGACCGGCCGCACCGCACTCAGCCAGTAGTTATGACAAAGAACCAAATACAAATTGTATAGATGAAAAGTATAATAGCTGAAATGAAAAATTCACTAGAGGTTATCAACAACAGATTTTTCTCAGGCAGAAGAAAGAATTAGTGAGTTTGAAGGACTATAAATTTAAAAAATTAAAAATAAAGAAAAATTCACTAAGCCCATGGAACATTATATCATACTAACATATACACTATAAAAATTTTAGAATAAGAGAGAAAAGAAAAAGAAAATATATTTGAAGAAATAGTAGTTGGAAACTTCTCAATTTTGAGGAAGAAATTGAATTCACACATCCAAGAAGCTTAGTGAATACCAAATACAATAAACTCAAAAAAATCTATACAAAGCCATATTATAATCCACTGTCCAAAGACAAAGACAAAGAATGTTGCAGCAAGAGAGAAGTGACATTACATACAATTCTCTATATGATTAATATCCAATTTCTCATTAGAAATGATAGAGGTCAAAATGATATATTTAGAGTGCTGAAAGAGGAATCAAGAATTCTATATCTGGTAAAACTGTTTATTAAGAACGAAAAACAAATTAAGACACTTCCAATTTTTTTTTTAAAGCTAAATCCATTACTAGAAGATCTGCCCTATAAAACATACTAAAGGGAGTCCTTCTAGCTGGGTTGAAAAGACACTGTAGACTGACTCAAAGGTATATGAAGAAATAAGGAATTCAAATACAGGTAACTATAAGCTAATATAAAAATACTATTATACTTTTTGCTAGTAATTCCTCCTTTTATTTGTTGTAGGATTTAAAGTACAAATGGGTAAAACAATAATTATAAATCTATGTTAATGGAACATTAAAAATATGTAATTTTTAAAGATATAGTTTGTGACAACAGCATTAAAGGATTGAGAACTTTATATAACCAGTTATATGATTCATGCCTTGTTGACGTTGTTGATATAGACACAAAATTTCTAAATAAAATATTGACATAACAAACCCAACAGCATGGTAACAGGATTATACTTAGCAGCTGCATAGAATTTATTTAAGGAATGCAAGTTTGTTTAAACTTAAGAAATCAGTGAATGTAAAATACTACATTATCAGACTGAAGGAAAACTACACACGCATGATGATGTCAATTGATGCTGAAAAACCATTTGACAAAATTTAACACTCTTTAAAATAAAAACACTCATAAAATTAGAATAGAAAGGAACCTCTTAAACATGATAAAGGGTATTTATGATAAAGTCCACAGCTAACATCATACACAACAGTGAAAACTTTTCCCCCTAAGATTAGGAACTTGCTTTCAACACTGTTATTCAACACCCTAATGGAAGATCTAGCCAGAGTTACTAGGTAAGAAAAACAAATTCAAAGAATACAAATTGAAACAGAGTAAAACCATCTCTATTTACAGATGATATAATCTTGTATAAAGAAAACTCCCAAGGAATTCACAAACATGCATATGTGAGTGTGTGCGCGCGCACACACACACACACACTCAAACTACTAGAGCTAATAAATTTAACAATGTTAAAGGGTATANAATACTTTTATAGGATAAATATACAAATATCTCCTTCTCTCTTTCTCTCTTTCTTTCTTTCAATATATACACACATTTTTGTTCATTTCTCAATTTGCTTAGGCTGTGATTGTACTAATGTTTAAATAAAAATGTTAGTACTGTATTTTGGAGTTCATATTTTGTGAAAAACTTTCAGTCTTTCAACATTGAGTATAAAGCTGCTCTCTGTGACTTTTTTTCATATATAGTCTTTATCATGTTGAAAATATTAACTCCAATTTTTATTCTGTTGAGTATTTTTTCTCATAAAAGTGATTTGAATTTTGCTTTGTTTTTATTAATTGAGATGGCCATGATCAGATCATAGATTATAGATACAGATGTACATATATATATATAATATATATACATATAAATAATATATATATTCTATATTTCTGCTATACTAATAGTCAAAAGAATGGGTCTAGGGTAAATAAAAATATACTAAAGCCCCCCCCCCAAAAAAAAAACCCACAAGAAAGTAAAACTATGAAGAAGTATACTTTATGAATATTAATGTAAAAATCCTCAAGAGAATACTATCAAATCAGGTTTAGCAACAATAGCAACAACACTAAAAGGATTATATACCATAAAGTAGTAGGATCTATTCTTGGAAGCAAGAATTATTAAAAATTAATTGATGCAATGCATTACATTAATGGAATGAAGTAAAAGGAAACCTCATGGTCATCTCCACTGATATAGACAAAACAACATTCAACTCACTTTTACAATAAAGACACTCAATATATAAGGAATAGAATGAAATTTCTTCAACATGATAAAGGCCATATCTTAAAAAACAAAAACAAAAACAAAAAAACCCCCTGCATTTAACAGTTTTGCACCCAGTGTTGAAAGACTGAGACATTTTCCCAAAACATCAAGAATAATAAAAGAATGTTTGCTTTTGGGCTGGCAGGTTAGTGGCAGGTTAGCTCAGTTTTTGATAAGGCAACTGTTATAAAACCAAGGTCAAGGGTTCAAATCCTTATACTGGCCAGCCACAAAAAATAAAAAAAAAAAATGTTCACCTTCACCACTTCTATTCAAAATAGACAGAAGTTCTAATAAGAGCAATTAGGCAAAAAAATAAAATAAAGACATTCAAATTGGAAAGGAAGAAGTTAAATTATCTCTATTAGCAGATAACATGATCTTATGTGTACAAAATTTTAAAGATTTCACAAAAAAACTGTTAGAGTTAATAAGCAAATTTAGCAAAATTTCAGGTTGGAAAATCAACACTCACAAATTAGTTGCATTTCTACATCTTAACAATGAAATAATTTCATTTACAAAGGCATGAAATATAAAATATTTAGGAATACATTTAGGAACAAACATAGCCAAGGAGACAAAAACCTTGTGCTCTGAAAAATACAAAACATTGCTAAAAAAATTGAAGACAAAGATATATGAAAATGCATCCCATGTTCATGGACTAAAAGACTTAGATTCCTAAAGATAACGATACTATCTATATGTGTCTATTTTCCATTGCTTGTGACAGAATACCTGAAACTGTGTAATTTATTAAAATCACTATTTATTCCATACACTTTTGGAAGCTGGGAAGTCCACAATCCAGGGGGTCCTTCTGGTAAGGACCTTTTTCTGGATGGCAAACTTGAAGATCTCTTAAATGCCTTTAGGATCTTTCTTCCATTCTCTGGATGATCCTTCCCTTCTGATCTCTTTAGCAGATGGTTGCTGAGCTACACCTTGGTTTCCTATCCTGAACATACTTTTTCACTCTTTACATAGCCAGGCTGAGAGTTTTCCAATTTTGTACCCTCTGCTTCCCTTTTAATTATAAACTCCAGTTTCACATCATGCCTTCGCTGCCGTAACTCAGTGTAGGTTATTACAAGTAGCCACAAAACTGTCTGAAAACTTTGCTGCTTAGAAATTTCTTTCACCAAATGCCCTGGTTCATCACTTTTTTTTTTTTTTTTTGTCTTTTGTCTTTTTTCCGTGTCCGGCAACGGATCGCAACCCTCAGTGTTGCCCCCGTACCGGACCGGGGACCGGCAACGGGATCGCAAGCCTCGGTGTTGCTCCCGCACCTCGCTCAGCCAGTGAGCGGGAACCGGTCTGCATATGGGATCCGAACCCTCGGACGGGAGGGCCACCGCGCTTCCCGCACTATCCAGTGCGCCACCGGGCCGTCCCTCTCACTTTTAAGTTCTACATTCCATAAAACTTTCAGGCATGTTACAATACAGCCAAGTTCTTTGCCAGTTCATAACAAGGGTTACTTTTGCTTAAGTTTCCAGTAAACTTTTTCTCATTTCCATCTGACCTCTCCTCAGAGTGGCCTTTACTGTCCATATTTCTATCAGTATTCTACTCATTACCATTTAAACAATCTCTAAGAATGTCCAAATTTTCTCTGGTCTTCTTCTGAGCCCTCACTAGAATCTATGCTTTTTCTAGCCTGCTCCTTCAAATTCTTCTAGCCTTTGCCCATTAGTCAGTTCCAAACCCACTTCTACATTATATTGAAAAATGGGCAAAGGTTTGGAATAGACATTTCTCAAAAACAATTTATACAAATGGCTAATAAGTTCATTAATATACTCAACATCATTAAATACAAATCAAAACCACAAGGAGATACCACTGCATACACACCAGGAAGGCTGTTATTAAATTTAAACAGCAAAAACAAAAAACTGAAAATAAATCTTGGTGAGGATATTGAGAAATTGCAACCTTTGTGCATTGCTGTAGGAAATGTAAATGTTGCAGCTACTGTGAAAAGAGCAAGAAATTTTCTCAGAAAATTAACAATGAAATTAGCATATGATCCAGCAATTCCACTTTTGGGTATATATTCTAAATGTTTCAGCTGAAATAGGAATAGATATCTGTATAACCATATCTATGGCAGTATTATTCATAAGAGCCCAAAGTGTAAACAACCCAAGTGTCCATTGATGCATGAATGGATAAACAAAATGTAGTTATACATACAAGGCAGCATATTAGTCAGCACTGAAAAAGGACATTCTGACATGTGCTTCAACATGGATGATCCTTGAAGACATCATGCTCAGTGAAACAAGTCAGTCAGAAAAGGACAAATATTGTATGAGTCTATCTATATGAGACGACTAGAATAGTCAAGTTCATAGAGGTAGAATGTAGAATAAATGCCCTCCAGGTGCTTGGTAGAGTGGTGGAGATTTATTGTTTAATGGGTACATAGTTATAGCTTGAGAACATGAAAAAGTTCTGGAGAGAGATGGTTAGGGTGGTTGCTCAATGAAGTGAATGTACTTAATGCCACTGAACTGTACACTAAATATGGTAAAACTTATATGTTTTATATTTTACTATGATAAAAATAATATGTTGATTAAAAAATCAATAAAATCATAGACAAGTAACTAGGAAAACTCTAAAGAGAATGATGTATAAACTAGAAAAAATATATATATTTTTTGTCCTTTTTGAGACCGGCCGCACCGCACTCAGCCAGTAGTTATGACAAAGAACCAAATACAAATTGTATAGATGAAAAGTATAATAGCTGAAATGAAAAATTCACTAGAGGTTATCAACAACAGATTTTTCTCAGGCAGAAGAAAGAATTAGTGAGTTTGAAGGACTATAAATTTAAAAAATTAAAAATAAAGAAAAATTCACTAAGCCCATGGAACATTATATCATACTAACATATACACTATAAAAATTTTAGAATAAGAGAGAAAAGAAAAAGAAAATATATTTGAAGAAATAGTAGTTGGAAACTTCTCAATTTTGAGGAAGAAATTGAATTCACACATCCAAGAAGCTTAGTGAATACCAAATACAATAAACTCAAAAAAATCTATACAAAGCCAT
Source organism: Galeopterus variegatus (assembly GCF_000696425.1). Taxonomy (NCBI): domain Eukaryota; kingdom Metazoa; phylum Chordata; class Mammalia; order Dermoptera; family Cynocephalidae; genus Galeopterus; species Galeopterus variegatus. The sequence goes on along the minus strand of NW_007734045.1, from coordinate 39,190 downwards.
ATTATAATCCACTGTCCAAAGACAAAGACAAAGAATGTTGCAGCAAGAGAGAAGTGACATTACATACAATTCTCTATATGATTAATATCCAATTTCTCATTAGAAATGATAGAGGTCAAAATGATATATTTAGAGTGCTGAAAGAGGAATCAAGAATTCTATATCTGGTAAAACTGTTTATTAAGAACGAAAAACAAATTAAGACACTTCCAATTTTTTTTTTAAAGCTAAATCCATTACTAGAAGATCTGCCCTATAAAACATACTAAAGGGAGTCCTTCTAGCTGGGTTGAAAAGACACTGTAGACTGACTCAAAGGTATATGAAGAAATAAGGAATTCAAATACAGGTAACTATAAGCTAATATAAAAATACTATTATACTTTTTGCTAGTAATTCCTCCTTTTATTTGCTGTAGGATTTAAAGTACAAATGGGTAAAACAATAATTATAAATCTATGTTAATGGAACATTAAAAATATGTAATTTTTAAAGATATAGTTTGTGACAACAGCATTAAAGGATTGAGAACTTTATATAACCAGTTATATGATTCATGCCTTGTTGACGTTGTTGATATAGACACAAAATTTCTAAATAAAATATTGACATAACAAACCCAACAGCATGGTAACAGGATTATACTTAGCAGCTGCATAGAATTTATTTAAGGAATGCAAGTTTGTTTAAACTTAAGAAATCAGTGAATGTAAAATACTACATTATCAGACTGAAGGAAAACTACACACGCATGATGATGTCAATTGATGCTGAAAAACCATTTGACAAAATTTAACACTCTTTAAAATAAAAACACTCATAAAATTAGAATAGAAAGGAACCTCTTAAACATGATAAAGGGTATTTATGATAAAGTCCACAGCTAACATCATACACAACAGTGAAAACTTTTCCCCCTAAGATTAGGAACTTGCTTTCAACACTGTTATTCAACACCCTAATGGAAGATCTAGCCAGAGTTACTAGGTAAGAAAAACAAATTCAAAGAATACAAATTGAAACAGAGTAAAACCATCTCTATTTACAGATGATATAATCTTGTATAAAGAAAACTCCCAAGGAATTCACAAACATGCATATGTGAGTGTGTGCGCGCGCACACACACACACACACTCAAACTACTAGAGCTAATAAATTTAACAATGTTAAAGGGTATAAGATCAGCATATACAAATCATCTGTGGCTATATTCATTGGTTTTGAACAATCCAAAAAAGACATAATTTAATTAATAATGAAACTCAGATGAATAAAATACCTAGGAATAAAATCAATCAAGGATATGAAAAATTTGTTCATCCATAAAAAGGAATGAAGTACTGACATGCTACAACATGGATGGCCTTCAAAAACACAATGCTAAGTGAAAGAAAGCAGACACAAAATATCACAGATTATGTTATTCTATCAATATGAAATACCTACAACAGGTAAATCTATAGAGACAAAAAACACATTGGTGGTTGCCAGGGGTTGGGAGCAGGTGGAATGGTGAGTAACTGCTTTATGCTTATTTTATTTT
>NW_007734045.1:33623-36012 GCF_000696425.1 Galeopterus variegatus | reverse complement strand
GAATTTTCTCTATGATTTTATGAAAATATACATTTGCTAAGTAAACCTGCTAAGCATAACTAATATTAAGATAAAGTCTAGTTCAGCTCCATACTAATTCTTTATTATCTAGGTCATGTTAATATCATTGGGTAGAGAGACTATAGGGATAGTAATATCACTAATCATGTGAAATTCAGAATAATGATTCTAATTCCCTCTTTGTTTTTCAAAGCTCAACTATATAACTAAAAAAATTATAAAATTAATAAGGATTTTATTTAGTAACAAATTTTTTCCAAGTTTTCATTCGTAATAAACTCCCATGCAATGATGAAATGCACCTGTACAAGTCTGATATTAGTTTATGTATTTCTAGGAACNCCCATGCAATGATGAAATGCACCTGTACAAGTCTGATATTAGTTTATGTATTTCTAGGAACGTTGAGATAACTAAACAGAGCATTTTTTAACTATGCTACAATTCTGAGCGAAAATTAATTCAAAACGTTTCCTTTCCTTGCTGGCTCATTTTGAAATTGCCAAAGGAATATCAAAAACTATTTTAATTTTTAAGGTAGAACATTTGAGTCTAGGTTTAACTAAATTGGGAATTGTTTGACAATCAATTTGACATTATGCAACCAACTCTTTGCTCATTTACGTCATAGTTACTATTTACTCTGTAGTTCTTATATAACAGGTGTTAACGTTATACATCATTTATTCTTAACTCAAACCAAGGAAGTTGGCAATATTATTCCCTTTTTACTGATAAGAAAACTGAAGTCTGTAAAAGTTCATTAAGTGTGTTCTTGATGATAAAAGAGATTTTGCAGAACTGAAAGTTCATGCTTTTAAGTACTGCATCATATAGCTTAATTTATTTTTGATACATATGTTTAAAGATAAAACAGATTCTTCTGCTGTCAGGAGAGAGCTATACTCTCTCAGTCTAGTTGGGGAGATAATACTGATGATACCCATGTAATAGTCATGGGTAACTTATGAGTGATTCTGTCATCTATGAGCCTTAATTTACTTTTAGTAAAATTAATTTGAATGTCTTCCCTGCTTCATGTACAGGTTTTTAAAAATGTTTGTAATTTTATGACACATTACACAATTAAAGTTATTAATTATTAATTCAATAAAGACCAGAAGGCCATTTCATTTAACTGAGAAATGTAATAAAGATATTCATTAAATACTTCCTAGTTCCAGGCAATATGCTGACAATAGTATTAATCTTCAAAACAACTTTAGCAGATAATTATTATAATATTAATTTTACATATGAAATTACAATTTTTAAGTGATCTTAAGTAATTTGCTCAGAGTGGAAAAATAAATGGAGATGGTGATACAAAATGCATGTATATCTTGCCCCAAATCCCCAACTCATTCTCCAGGCTCCTCTCAAGTCAAATGTGCTTGAATCCACTTCAGTCACTACAGTTCTCTGTGCTCAGTGACTTACTGAATTTCCCAAAGTTTCTGTTCCCACACCTTTTGGCCTTGTCTGAATCTAGGGCCATTGTGTTGTAAATTGCTTGTCAAATACTATGTTTAAATTGCTTTTCTTCAACTGGTAACATGAAGCATGTATTGGAGCAGTTATATATTGAAGACAGAGAGGTTAATTAAAACACTGTTGAGGTTATGCAAATGTGAGGTGATCAGGATCAGTGGTAGGAAAGAACAAGAAGAATACGAAAGAAGAAATAAATAATAAATACTCTTGGGAGGAAGATATAGCAAAGCTCAGTAAGGTAAGCATTTACGTATGGAATAAAGGATAGAAAAGCTTTAAAGTTAATGCCAAATCATTTTACTTAAGGAACTAGCTTAATGGTGGCAGTTCTGAAAGGAAGTGTTAGGATAAGAAGAAAGCCTAATTTTCAAACACAGATTACATAATTTCTAATTTTGGGGTACTCATAAGTTTTGGGGGAAAGACATACAAACAGGCAATTAGGTGGAATGTGATAATGCTATTGTTTCAGAAATGTTGGTAAACAGCTCTCTATCCTGAGACCCCCATCTAGCTAAGAAAGAGTTCATTACCACTGTCCCTGTTCAGTGTGCCATAGAAACTGTGACCCCCAGACAGGACATGTGACCCCACACCTTTGTTTATAGATGACTATACATCCAACCAGGCTGGATCAATCAGATTCTCTTTCCTGGGAGTTTGGTACAAGAATGCAAAAAGCATAGACCAGGCATTTAAACTCTGTGATTATGTAACGCTGGAGCTGTGGCAGATGTGTTGGGTCAGAGTATAGAGAGATTTGATCCTCTGTAAGGTAAGGGAGGTGGGGAGATGGAAGCAGATTCACAGAAAACCCAGAGGCAAGAGATCATTTGACCTGGGTAAGGAGAGGGAAACAGAGAGAATGAGAATG
>NW_007734045.1:31216-33070 GCF_000696425.1 Galeopterus variegatus | reverse complement strand
CTCTGTAAGGTAAGGGAGGTGGGGAGATGGAAGCAGATTCACAGAAAACCCAGAGGCAAGAGATCATTTGACCTGGGTAAGGAGAGGGAAACAGAGAGAATGAGAATGAAGCATCCATGGTTCTTTTATTTTTTTTCCTTCTGATCTCTTATAGACTCCATTAATCTCTCTGTCCTTGATTTCCTTATAATAACCTTATAGCTGTCAAATCAGTTTCCCTATTTTGCTTAAACTATGTTGAATAGGTTTCCACTCTTTGCAACTGAAGACATTAAACCAGGTAGTCATGAAAGTAAAAGCACTATGAGGGACACTGAAAAGAGAAACCTGACTTAATAATATGGTATCGAGAAAGACTCTCTCTAAATAAAGTAACCTGAAGCGAGTTTCAAATGATGAGTTAATATTTGACAAAGTTTCTTCCTATCCAACTGTGATCCAGAATATTGCTTTTTGGGAATGCTGAAAACCTGAATAGTATTTAGGGACATGTGAAAGAAGGCACTTTGCTTTTCCCTGGATCTCTACTCCTATAGGAATATCACCCTAATGATGTTGAATTTAATTTGATAACCAAGAGTTCTATGTAAAGTAGAAACATACTGATTATTAGTATAAATTCTCCTGGAAAGGTGATACAAGTGGATAATGGATAAAAGGTAAGTATCATGTAAAAACATGTGATTTCCTGATATTAGCATGGACAAGATCACCAGCCTCTAGAGCCAAGGGGAAGCCCAACGGGATGTGCTACAAATACTCTGGAATTGGGCTTTGCTTCAATACTTTGCTTCCTATAAAGACTTTCCTCCTTGGGTAATAAAATGTTTAGTGATACGTGGATATATGTCCTTCCTATTAATTCATAGGCCAGTCATAGCACCTTCACATGGTTCATAACTCTCACCTCTGCTCCATGAACCACATATGTTAGAATTTTATGGGCTGAACAGAAATGTTTAGTCAATGCCACAAAAACAAACTGGTAGGGAAAGTTGATACTCAGGCAGTGTGAAGAAAAATATAAGTCAAAACAATCAATGTGGGGACAGTCAGAAAATGTGCTGACATTATATATATCTTTTCCTTCCTTTATTGACATGTTTTTTGGGGGCAATGTGGTGAAGCCTCTTAAAGGAACTTCCCTAATCAGGATAATTCTTAACTCCAGTTTGTTTCTCTAATTGGAAACATAATATTAGTCCTTTTGTTTTTCAAAGTCTACATCCAAATTCCGATTGACAACATAAATTTCTTCAAATTATTACCCAACTCATATATCTCACAGACTTGAAATGCCTTTTCTAGTTAGCAACAATTGGTTAGGTCTCTATGTATTTGCCAAACTTTATCTCCCTGGAATAGTAAATAATTTGAGATTGTACAACTTATTTACATTAACAGATCAAAAGAGGCATATGGAGAGTTCAAAGGTTTATAGAGTGTATTTTGCTTTAAAATTCTAATTTCAAATTAAACATACTGGCTATGTATCTTTCTTCCATTATTTTTCTAAGCCACATTATTTCCATCCATGGCATTTTCTTAGATTCTATAAAAACATAGGAAGGAAATGGTTTACCACTCATGGTCCTGGGAATATTCAAAACTATTAGGTCATCTTGAATAACAAATTACTTTACTACTCCTCCACTCCTCATTATATAAGATGACATGCTGACACACATCCTGGCCAGCAACAGAACCAGCGGAAGCCCCAGATTCTGAGATAGTGGTCAGCTTAGCCCCTCCCCTCGTGGACAACCAGATCCTAGAATCTACTTGTTAACCACGTTTGTTTCTTTTGGGTGTGTGACTTATCTGCTCATGTACTTAGCCAAATTTCTGCTCAGA
>NW_007734045.1:28312-30453 GCF_000696425.1 Galeopterus variegatus | reverse complement strand
TTTTTTTTTTTTTAAGTAGAGAGTAGAATAATGGTTACCAGAGGTTGAAAAGGGTAAAGGTTGGGGAAGATTAGGGGTCAACTAATGGGTACAAAACTATGCTATCCACCCTAAGTGTGAATGTTGAAACAACACACTGTACCCCAAATAAATATAAATGAAAAGTAAATATAAATAAGATTAAACTTATAAAAAGATAAAATGGTGAGAAATAAAGTAAATATTACAATATCTGAAATAGTGTACTGATACATATTTGCCAAGCTAATTTTTATTGAGTTCAAATGAATTCTTATTTATTATTTTTTTATTAAAACATAATTGATAGTACATATATGTGGGGTACAGCATTGAATATCCATACCTGTGCCTGTGAGCAATATGTGATGCTCAAATCAGGATAATTAGTATATTCAACATTACTCAATGTAATCACTTTTTGTGGTCCTTTATCAATTTCTCACTAACCCTCCTTTCCCTCCCCTTTCCCACCTCTGGTGGCCTCAGTTCTGTTCTGCCTTTCTGAAAGTTCAATGAATTATTGTTATTGTTGTATCTTTCTTTTTTTATTTATTTGTTTATTATTTTAGCTGCCACTTATGAGCAAGTATATGCAATATTGCTCTTTCTGTGCTCAGCTTATTTCACTTAACATTTTCTCTAAGTTCATCCATGTTGCTGTGATTGGAAGAATTTTATTCTTTTTTATGGCAGAGTAGTAGTCCATTGTGTATATGTACCACACTTTCCTCATTCAGTCATCCATCAATGGATATTTAGGTTGGCTACAACTCTTGGCTTTTTAAACATGGGAGGGCAGGTGTCCCTTCAACATGATTATTTACATTCCTTTGGGTATATATCCAGAAGTGGGATTTCTGGATCATATGGCAGTTCTATCCATAGTTGTTTGAGGAATTTCCATGCTGTTTGCAGACCCAACAATGGTAGGAGGGTTCCCCTTCCTCCATATCCACACCAGCATTTGTTATTCTTTGTCTTTTTGGTAATAACAAGCCTAACTGGGATGAGATAATATCTCAGTGTGAGCTTGATTTACATTTCCCTTATGTTTAGTGATGTTAAGCATTTTTCATGTGACTGGTGACCATTTGTATATCTTCCTTCGAGGAATGCCTATTGAGCTCCTTTGCCCATTTTTTCATACCAGGNTTAATCCTTTGTTGGAAGGATAGTTTCCAAATATTTTCTCCCATTCTGTGGTTGTCTTTTGCTCTGTTAACTGTTTCTTATGCTGTGCAGAAGCTTTTAGTTTGATATAATCCCATATGTGTATGTTTTTCTTTTGTTTCCTGTGCTTTTAGGGTCTTATTCATGAAGTCTTTGCCTAGTCCTATTTCCTGCAGTGTTTCCAAAATGTTTTATTTGAAGAGTTTAATAGTTTAAGGTCTTATATTTAAGTCTTTAATCCATTTTGAGTAGATATTGGTATATGGTGAGAGGTATGGATCAAGTTTTATTCTTCTACATATGGATATCCAGTTTTCCCAACACCATTTATTGAAGAGGTAGTCTTTTCCCCAATGTCTTAGTCAAAGATCAGACAGCAGTAAGTATGTGGGTTGATTTCTGGGTTCTCTTTTCTGTTCCATGATTCATGTTTTTTTTTTTTTTTTAATGCCAGTACCATGCTGCTTTGGTTACTATAGCTTTTTAGTATAATTTGAAGTCATAGTGTTTTGCTTACAGCTTTTTAAATTATTATTATTTTATTTTTTGCTTAAGATTGCTTTGGTTATTCAGGGTCTTTTGATGTTCCATACAACTGTTAGGATAGATTTATCTATTTCTATAAAGAATGTCATTGGTATTTGGGATGGGGATTGCACTGAATCTATAGACTGCCTTGGGTAGTATCAATATTAATTCTTCCAATCCAGTAGTATGGAACATCTTTCCATCTTTTTGTGTCCTCTTTAATTTCTTTCAGTGATGATTTATGAATCTTGTTGTGGAGGTCTTTCACTTCCTTGGTTAAATTTATTCCAAGGTATTTTATTTTTTTGGTGACTATTATAAATAGGCTTGTTTTCCTGATTTCTTTTCTGCTAGTTTGTTATTGGAGTATAAAACACTACTTGTTTTTGTGTGTTGATTCTGTATCCTAAATCTTTACTGAA
>NW_007734045.1:25830-27188 GCF_000696425.1 Galeopterus variegatus | reverse complement strand
TTTTAGTGTGTTGAGACACTTTACTTCTATACCTAATTTGCTGGAGAATCTATATCATAAATAAATGTTGAATTTTGTCAAATGCTTTTTCTGTATCTGTTTGTCCTTGATTTTGTTGATGTGGTGTATGACATTTACTGACTTGTATATGTAGAACCATCTTTGCATCCCTAAAATAAATCCAGCTTGATGTGATGTTTAATTTTTCATTTTGTTGCTGTATTCTGCTTCTATTATTTTGTTAAGGATATTCACATCTGTGTTCATCATATATATTGTCCTGTAGTTTTCTTTTATTGTTTGTTTTGTTTTCTTTTCTTTTGGTAATATCTTTGTCTTGTTTTGGAATCTTGGTGATGTGGGCCTCATAGAATGAGTTTGGGAGATGGCTTCTTGTTCAAATTTTTTGAAATAGTTTGAATAGAATTTGTGTTAATTCGTCATCAAAACTTTGGTTGAATTCAGCAGTAAAGTCATCTGGTCCTGGGCTTTTCTTTGTTGGGAGATTGCTAATTATTGCTTCTATCTCATGGCTTCTTATCAGTCTGTTTAGGTTATCTATTTCTTCTTGGTTTCAGTCTTGGTAGATTGTATGTGTCCAAAACATATCCATTTCCTCAAGATTCTCAAATTTATTAGCTTATAGTTGTTTATAATAGTCTTTAATAATTCTTTGTATTTCTGTTGTATTGGTTGTAATGTCTCCTATTTCATTTCTGATTTTTGTTATTTAGGTCTTCTATCTTCTTTATTTGTTGTTAGTCTAGCTGATGGTTTTGTTTACCTTCTATTTTGTTTATCTTCTCAAAACACCATCTTTTTGTTTCATTCATCTTTTGTATTTTGGGGGGAGTCTCTATTTCATTTAGTTCTGCTCTGATGTGGATTATTTCTTTCCATATATCAATCTGGGATTGGATTGTTCTTGCTTTTTTAGGTGTAACACCAGGTTGGTTATTTGAAATCTTCCTATCCTTTTGATGGAAGTGTTTACTGCAAAAAACTTCCATCTTAGCACTGCCCACTGTATCCCTCAAGTTTTAGTGTGTTGCATGTTTGTTTTCATTAGTTTCAAAATTTTTTTTTGATTTTCTGTTCAATCTCTTCTTTGGCCCATAGGTTGTTCAGGAGCATGTTGTTTAATTTCCATGTATTTGTATAGTTTCCAGAGTTCCACTCACTATTTCTATTTTAATCCATTGTAGTCTGAGAAGATGCTTGAAATAATTTTGATTTTTAAAAATTTGTTGAGATTTGATTAGTGATCTAACATGTGGTTTTTCCTGCAGAATGTTCCCTGTGCTGATGATAAAAATGTATATTCTGTACTTGTTGGATAAAATGATCTGTACATATTG
>NW_007734045.1:18019-25362 GCF_000696425.1 Galeopterus variegatus | reverse complement strand
CTGTGCTGATGATAAAAATGTATATTCTGTACTTGTTGGATAAAATGATCTGTACATATTGGCTAAGTCCAATTGTTCCAATGTGTAATTTTAATCCTGTGTTTCTCTGTTTATTTGTTCCTTAATGATCTTTGCAATGCTGAGATAAGGGTGTTCAGTTCCCAAACCATTATCATATTGGTACCTATCTCTTTCTTTAGGTATAATAGTGTTTCCTTTATATATCTGTGTGCTTTGGTATTGGGTGCGAATATATTTATGACTTTTATGTCTTCTTACTGGATAGATTCCTTTGCCATTGCATAATCATCTTCTTTGTCTCTTTTTATGGTTTTTGTTTGAAAGTCTGTTTTATCTGATTTGAGAATAGCTGCTTCTCCTAGTTTCTGGTTTTCATTTGTATGGCATATCTTTTCTGTCCCTTCACTATTAGTCTGTGTGAGTCTTTACAGGTGATGTGAGTTCCTATAGACAGCATATAGTTGGATATAGCTTTTTATTCCAATCAGTCAGTCTGTGTATTAGATCATTTCTGTTGCTTATAACAAAATACCTGGGACTGGGTGATTTATAAAGAAAACAAAATTTATTGTGTACAGTTTCACAGCCTGGGAAGTCCAAAGCCCAGGGAACACTTATGCTGAAGGCCTTCTTTGGCAGTGTCTTTAAAGCAACTCAGGAGTCTCACACAGCGGGTGATTTATAAAGAAAACAAAATTTATTGTGTACAGTTTCACAGCCTGGGAAGTCCAAAGTCCAGGGAACACTTATGCTGAAGGCCTTCTTTGGCAGTGTCTTTAAAGCAACTCAGGAGTCTCACACAGTAGAAAATGGTGAAACAAAGAGAGAGAGTTTCTCATGCACTCTTCTTTTTAAACCCTCAGAACCACACCCCTGACCACCATTCTGAATTCATTCACTATGTCATTGTCCTAAAATCTGATCACTTCTTCAAGTCTCCACCTTTGTATTATCATAATTGGAGTTCCCATCCTCAACAGTAACAGTGGGATTTAAACTTCTAATACATGAACTAAAGGGGACACAATTCAATAAACCCACAACAGTCTGTTTCTATTGACTGGGGAATTTAATCCATTTACATTTAGGGATGTTATTGAGAAGTGTTGTTCTACACCTGAAATTTCATCATTTTTCACTTGGATGTTTTAAGTATTTTGTCGTTGTTGTTTTCTTCCCCTTTTATTGTTTGTCTTCAGTGTTTGTCAGTTTCTTGAGGTGGTTAGATAGTTTCTTTCCCATGCATTTTTGCTCTACCAGTGGGCTTTGTTTCTTGCATATGCATAGTAGTGATTATCATTTTTTTGGATTCCCTTGAATATTTCTTATAGGGCTGATTGTGTGGTGGTGAATTCCCAGTTTTTGTTTGTCTGAATAATACACTATTTCTCCTTCATTTCTGAAGGATAGCCTTGGCTGGCCGTCTTACTTTTTTAGTATTTTGAGTATATCATCCCATTCTCTTCTGGCATGTAGAGTTTCTCTTGAGAAGCCTACTTTAAGTCTGATGGGGACTCCCTTATAGGTGACTTGATGCTCTTCTCTTGTTGTGTTTAAGATTCTTTCTTTTTCTGTAAGTTTTGTCAGTGTGAATATAATGTGTATCAGAGAGGACCTTTTTTAATTGAATCTGTTTGGGGATCTTTGAGCCTCCTGGATCTGAATGTCTATGTCTCTCCCTATATCTGGGAAGTCTTCTCCTATTATTTTGTTGAATATGTTTTCAGTAACTTTTTCTTTCTCCTCCCCTTTCAGAACACCCATGATTCTGATGTTTGTGCACTTCAGGTAGGTTGCCTGCTAGCTTTCTTCGATTTTCTTCACTTGCTTTTTACTTTTTGCCTTTTTTTTTTGGCCCACCCGGGTTATTTTGAAAAGATTGTTTTCAAGATTAAAATTTTTCTTCTGCTTGCTCTAGCCTGCTGCTTAAGCTCTCAGTTGTATTTTTTATTTCACTGAGGGAATCTTTTAGTTACAGGAATTCTTGCTACATTCTTTTTTAAAGCATTAATCTCTCTTTAAATTTCCTCCTTCATATCCTGGATAGTTTTTCTAATTTTGTTGTGTTGTCTAACTGAGTCATCTTGTATCTCATTGAATTTCCTTAAGATTGTTCCTCATAATTCATTTCCATAATTTCAGGGGTTTCTTGTTCTATGGGTCTGGTACTTGAGAATTATTTTATTCATTTGGTAGTGTCTTTTTTTTCATATAATTAGTATTTCTACATTGATCTTTATGTCTGGTAATCTGATAGAGCAATTTCTTCTTCTATTACCTTAGGTTGGGCTTCGAGGAGAGAGTCTTCCTCATATAGATATGTTTCATATTGACCATTGAGTAGGGTATTTTAGTATTGGTTCTGTGTAGATTCAGTACTGTGGTCTCTGTGTGGGTGCTTCTGCCATATTCAATATGAGAGTTATGTGTGAGTGTTCTTATGGCCTAGTCACTTAGTGATTCACTTCTAAAGTTAGTGACACTGTGTTTTGTCATTGAGGACATAGGTGAGCTTTCAAGTTTTTGGGAGAAGAACCTCACTGCTCTATCCCTCTTTGGCTGGGTGGTGACCCTGAGCAGGCTTGTTGGCACCCTCGATAACATCTTGTGACCCTGATGGTGTACTGATGTATATCAGAGCTCCTCAGTTTGAGTGAGTTACCATGGACAAGGTTTCTCTTTCCTCTTTCCTTTAGGCAGAGGCTCGTACTGGGTCCTTGCTTCCCCCAGTTGGGGGATGTGTTGTCAGTGGTTGGGAATTTTCTTTCTTACTCTATTTGGCTATCCTGAGTTTATCCACTCTCTGGGGCTTCTAGATGTGTTTCTCCAACAATCAAGACAGTGTATTGGCTGCACACATACCTACCACCCCTACATGCACTACTACATGGGCCAGCAGTATAGGAATAAATACTTCTTGTATGTTTCCCCTGTGTGTTGGGCCACTAGGTCAGAGTCCGCACTCACTCACCTCTTTCCCTGTGTTCCACTGGTTACCCTTCTTATGTCAATGTAGTTCAGTGGTCAGCAGGCTACATTCATGGCTACCCTTGCAGCAGCATTGGTAGCAAGTCACCCTTCAGGCAGTAGTGGCTGTGGCAGTGGCTGTGGTGGACCACCCATGTGGCAGTGGTGTCTGCATTAGTGGTGGGCTGCTCACACAACTGTAAACTATGCTCTTGCTATCTGTTGGTGGGGACTGCCTGTGGCAAATTCTTACTTATTTTGATAAGATAAATTGGAGTGCAATTTTAGGTTTACTACTTATCTCCTAACATAAACTAATTTTGAAATACTCCAACATTTAAAGTTTCAAAGCCAAAAAACCAAAAAACAAAAACACAACTTTAATTAATTCCCAGTTTTTATCTGTATGAAAATCAAGTTCTGAAGTTAAAAAGGAAATGGTCATCAAAGCTTAAGTTCACAAAGCCAATTTGTCAGTATTTCTAGGCATCTTACTAGGCTTTGATGGTCAGTCCTCTTTTCCTTATGTTTGGATGGAGATAAGCTAATCCTTGCCATGATGGGGGAACAGAAGTGAAAGAGTTTAAATGTATGTGCCCCTCCAAAATGTGTATTTTTGGAACTTAAACAGCAAGATGGCATTAGACGGTGAGACCTTTGGGAGGAGATTAAGTCATGAGGGCTTTGCCCTCGTGAATGGGATTAATTCTCTTATAAAATAACATGAGGGAACTAGCTAGACCCTGTTGTTCTTCTGCCTTTTTGCCATTAGCATGCAGCAAGAAGACCATCACCAGATATTGAATCTACTGATGCTTTGATCTTGGACTTCTCAGCCCTAAGGATTGTGAGAAACATTTGTTCTTTATAAATTACCCAGTCTAAGGTATTTTGTTATAGCATCAGGAATAAACTAGGACAAAAAGTATTTTTCTTTTTTTACAAGGGAAAAACAGAGATCCTGTATTCCTTTTCAAACAATATTAAAGACTATGCCTCACTTGATTCAGTTTGAAAGTGCTCATGTTATATCTTTAAAAATCAAAGACCTAAAAATTTTTCTCCAATGTCTTCTTGATGACCCCTTTCCATTTCCAGCTAAGATATGGGTCTCCTATTGTAATTTTTTTTTTCTTGTTCCAATGTCTTCTTGATGACCCCTTTCCATTTCCAGCTAAGATATGGGTCTCCTATTGTAATTCTTTTTTTTTTTTTTCTTGTTTTTTTCGTGACTGGTAAGGGGATCACAACCCTTGGCTTGGTGTCGCCCGCACCACGCTCAGCCAGTGAGCTCACCGGCCAGTCCTATATAGGGTCCGAACCGGCGGCGGGAGTGTCATTGCGCTCCCAGTGCCGCACTCTCCCGAGTGCGCCACAGGCCGGCCTTCCTATTGTAATTCTAATTCCACTTACTTCTGTAACTGCTTTGACTTTATGGACAATGATTCATCTCTAACTTGTAAGAGTAGGTAATTAACATATGTATAATAAGTGAATAGTAACAAGCAAATGCATGAATAAAAAGACATATTTAGACAGACAGCCAGAGTACTTAACGAACAAGTAAAAGCCCTTCAAAAAAAGATAATATTGATTTCAAAGGGCAATTGCGAAGGAGATAAATATTCTATTATCTGTCAGCCATTAAAAAATAGACAATAAAACTGCATTTCTGAAGTACACAGATCCTTCCTGGGACAGTGAAAATATAAAAGGTTAATAGCTGATATGTGGTATTCTCCTGTTCTCAAGGGAGTCCTCAAGATTTGAAAGAATCTAATCCTTCTAAAAATAATCAATCAAGGAATTTATTGGACTATATTAGATTAAGATGATGAATACCATATAATCATTAGGCAGATATATCTCATTTTCAAGATTATTTATTGAGTAGCTTATAATGATAATTGATGAAGAACTGGTGATTAATAAGTTGTAGCTTCACCAGAGGATGAGTGCAGTGTGATCATCAGAATACAGATACTCAGGGGGCCCCATAAACGATGGCTTCTGTGGGGTGAGATGATTTGCACACAAACACTCAGCTTCATGTTTCATGACCATGTGCCTCCCAAGTGAGGAATGCTTACTCTGTTATGCTGTTCCTGTGTGTCAGTGGGGCTGGGTTTGACTGCAGTCTGAGTCCAGGCCCACTGCTTCTGGCTGAACAGAACAGGCGCTACAGGTTCTTCTTGTAGAACTACAGAAGAACAATTACTGAGAATGGATTTATTCTCCAAGATTAAAACTTCAAGAGCCTTATACACTTAATTATACCCTATGGGTTATCATCAACATATTCATCTAAATCATTTTGGATCTTTTTATAGATTCAGCATCTACATTTTGGGGATAAAATTAGTTCTGTGAGTTAACTGAGTGGTATCTGGATTGGGCTAGAAGATTTTTGTTATACAAACTGTCAATCTCTAGCACAAGAAAAACCACCTCTCAACCCTCAATTTATCTATGTGTAGAATATAAATAATAATAACTATGCTTAAAATTGATATCCAAATTAAATAGCATTAGTCAAATATCTAGCATAGTAGACTTTTGATAAATCTATTTTTCTGCTCATCTCGTTTTCTGAATTGACCTACAGAAGTCATAATGTGTGTTTCTTTTACTTTGAAGCATTCCTTCCATCTTTCAGCAGCTCTAATATTTCTTCTTTGAGGTGAATAAACAAAGAAGTATAGCACAATTGTATAGTCAAAAAAATTAAAAGGGCTGCAGATGAGTAATCTGAATTGGAGATCCAGCTATGACACTTACTTTATAATCATGTTTAAATGAAAGTGTAGCTATACAGATAGGGATCAATAATACCTTTTTCACACATAGTGTGAAGTTCTGACCTTCACACTATGCATGCATATGCTTTTTTACTGATTTTTAAAAAACACTCTATCTCCATGCCCTTCATGACAACATATTCACTCATGATATAGTAGAAATGCCCTAAGTAATCACCTAGTTGATTCTCTCATTTTGCAGATAAGGAAATCAAAGGGATTAAATCATTTGCTTAAAGTAATGTAATAACTTTGTATCAGAGGCCCTGACCACTCCAAGGCTCAAGTGTCATGATTTCCAGTGTAGTGATTTTTCAACCTCATCATGACAGCTCTTCTTCCACAGTGAAGGATAGTGTTCCAAATATTTATAGCCCAGAAATCAAGTCCTTACTATTGAAAGGTTTAAGGCACACACTTATTCATTTCATATTTCTTTCTTTAAAATTGTTATTGCATATTTCATATGTACAAAGCATGTGTAATCTGAATATAGACTTAAAACAGATAATAATACAAATCCTTGTAAACTCTGCTCAGGTTAAAGAATAACACGTTACCAGTGTGTCTAAGTCTCCAGCCCCATATGCCTCTATTACAACATCCATTGTGTATGTAACCACAATCTTGAATTTTGTGTTATGTATTTTCTTGCTTTTAAGAAATGTGCTTTTTTGTTACATATCCCTGACACATTCTTTAGTTTTATTTTTTTAAATGTATGAATAGAACCTTATCTTAATTCAGGTTACATTCTCTACTTACCATTATATATCAGAAATTTATTCATAATGATATGAGTTACTTGAAGCATTCCCTTTCATTGTAGTATTAATTTCAGTTGTATGAACATGTCAAAATTTACTTAGCTATTTTCTGGGTATACACTGCCCACACCAGGATGAATGGCTTCATTCAGAAAAAAGGCAGGGTCTGTGATCTTTTGCCCTGGCAAAATAGTGCTTTGTCTTCTAGTTATTGGTCTTCTACTGTTTCCATTGCTTTAGCACTATCTCTTCTATGCTTTCTTTATATATTATGAAATACATTTAGGTGTTTTCCACCAGAAGTTTGATCTCTACTTAACTATCATAGTTTCAGAAACAGAAGTCATAGGTAAATGTATTACTCTGCTAGAGTGGTCTTACAAAATACCACAGACTGGGGGGGAGATACAACTCAACTGTGACATTTGGTTTTTCACAGTTCCGCAGGCTGGAAGTCAAAGATCAGGGTGTTGTCAGGATTAGTTTCTAATGATGTTTATCGTCTGGGCTTGCAGATGGCCATCTGCTCATTGTGTCCTCACATGGTCTTTTTCCCATGTGTGTGCAGCCCTTGTGTCTCTTTCTCCTCATATAAGGACACCAATCATCTCAGATTAAGGCCCAACTCTTCTAACCTCATCTATCTTTAATTACCTCTTTAAAGGCTCTACCTCCAAATATAATCACATTGGGGGTGAGAGGTTCAACATATTAATTCCAGGGTGGAGAGTCACAATTCATAATAGCAATTACATTTTTTTTATCACAATTTCCTAAGTTATGGCTTATT
>NW_007734045.1:15597-17450 GCF_000696425.1 Galeopterus variegatus | reverse complement strand
TATAAGGACACCAATCATCTCAGATTAAGGCCCAACTCTTCTAACCTCATCTATCTTTAATTACCTCTTTAAAGGCTCTACCTCCAAATATAATCACATTGGGGGTGAGAGGTTCAACATATTAATTCCAGGGTGGAGGGTCACAATTCATAATAGCAATTACATTTTTTTTATCACAATTTCCTAAGTTATGGCTTATTTTTATGATTATTATTACTTGTATCCATTTCCAAGTTAAGCATGTAAGTGCCTTGATAGCTGTCTTCATTTCATTAGAGATATTTTACTTTTATAATTAAAGATATTAATAAGAAAATATGAGTGTGTTATAAAATATTTACTGTATGATATGGATAAAAGATTGCCATTTGTTTAAATCTAAGATCTTGGCTTTCTTGTTTATATTATCTTAGAGAGTTTGTTGATTTTTGCTTCAGCAACTTCCCTCCCCCTAGGTGATACTAATAATGTGTCCTCTAATCACAGATGCAATTTACTCTTTAAATTATTTAAATACAAACAAGAAATTCAGAATTAAAATTTTCAAACTGAGCTCACCTTTGGTGAGCTTCACTTTATTTTTAAATAGAAAATATATCAATTCATAGTACTTTATGCTGTCAGTGTTACCCAAAGTTATGAAACACATGAAGGGAGAGTTTAGAGTTAGTGAGATGAGAGAATCTCAAGATAAAGATAGTCTTTTGTAGTTTACTCTGAATCTTTTTTGGTCAGACCATCTTGGCTTGCGTGTTTCCTAATCCTTTACTTATGAGTTGTTTAAATCAGATATATATTAAGTATATTAAAACCAACTTTATTCCCTCATCACTCCTCTTACTCTCTCACTAATCCATTCTCAGATATTGTGGGACAGAAGCTGCCAATGAAGAGAGAAAGGAAACTCCTGCCTCTGTCTCCTCCTAAGGCTGAATCAATGACACTTTTATGTAGCAGCAAATAATTCTCTTTTCCCTCATATCAATCAAAACATTTGTGCCAAAGTCCAACTTCAGCGAGGGGTGGGTACCCAAAAATGGATGGAGAGGGTCGGCAGAAATAACAAACACAGACGGAGACCTCAATGCATCAATATGCATGTTCTCTTTCTGCGGGCTGTCAGTGTGTTGCAGCTGGAGCCCAGTAGAGCATGAGACAATGCGTTTTATTTAGATTTTTCTCTGCAGGGGGGTTTTGGGTACTATTTTTATTGTAACAGCAAGCTTAAATCAATAGTCCAAAAAGCAGGGAGGAAACTTTTTTAGAGGTCATCCAGTCCTTTCCTTTTGTCAGCATGTCTCAGGTGATCAACTCATACTTCTTTTTCCTGGAATCAGGTTATCAGATCAGAACCATCCCTTCATTGTCTTGAAGTTATCTTGTGACCTTTTTCTGTTAGCAAGCTGTGGTTAATATCCACCCTATTAACAGGGTGGCAGCTATTTTGGTTACAAAATGTTACATAACCTATATCTATTCTTAAATGTAAATACAACTTTGCTAAAAGGAAAAATGTCAACATTTAAATTCTAATGGGGTTCTAATGATTTTACGTTCTAATGGAATGAAACTACTGTTCATATGGAAAAAAAAACAGTGGATATTTGAGCAGCATTATCATGCCCATTTTAAGGTTATGCATTGGCTGTGGCCCTGTAATCCTGATCTAAATGACAAAGTGTCATTGTGCACAGCACCACGCCTCACAAAACCAGTTGCACTCTCTTATTTTTCTAAGATCTAATTTTGCAGGTTTAATAATTTTATAGCATATATTTCTATCCCAACACTGGATTCTTAATGATTTATTTAAAACTGGACACCACCAAGTAAAGGGAATTCTACGGTTTCAT
>NW_007734045.1:6290-14564 GCF_000696425.1 Galeopterus variegatus | reverse complement strand
TGGTGTGGTCAATTTATCATAAGGGGATAATTTTAAATTGTCCAATTTACTTGGGTCCTCTTTCGGAATGTTTAGTTCAATGACCGCAAAATCATTTGTGTTATTTTTATAATCTTTTGGGAATTCAGCCACACTAACCAAAATATCGAAAGAGAAAGCAAAAGCAGTACCATGAAGCTGAGGCAGTAGCCCTTATGGTTGTAGCAAGTGCTCATAGCTGTGGCCTTGCCAACAGCTCTCCCTCCAGCAGTCTTGCCAACTTGGAGAGGGCAGCCCAAGCTGATTCATTTAGGATTCTGCCATGGCATGGACCACGCCACATTCATTTCACTTTTTAACTCTCCCTTTAGAAAACTTTATCCTGAGTATTAACTTGCATTAGTCCTGTGAATACCAAGGATCTTAAGCATCAACTAACATATAATTAGTTGTTTTCCATAGTTGGTTTCTATTAACTTTAGTTATCAGATCTGCCTTGTGTTAGTTAAAAAAAAAAAAAATCAGGAAACCTGGCCAGGTACCACTTCCAGCCGTTTTTTAGCATTTACTAGTTTGTGACTATAAGCAAATTTCTTACTATGTGTAACATTTTCCTTCTCATTTAACTTAGTATTTTACCTGGAATGTTATTGTAAGAATCAATGTCTATATACTAAGTATCATACAGTAACTTTGCATGTATTAGTTATTCAATATATTGTAGTTCTTATTTTATTTTGTCCATGAGTTGTGTTTTGTTCACTCTTGTATCCCAAGTGCATGGAAGTTATTGTCACATAACATGCATGCAGTGTATATTTTTTAATGAAAGAATAATTTATAATTATTTTTGATCAACTGCAACTCTCCTGTTTCTTTTTAAGGCCAACATTAAGGTTCACTACTTTCATAAAAACATCAGTCTCATTCCACATACAATTTAGCATGTTGTTGTAGATTCTGTTTGATTGTTCTCTAGTTGTTTTGTTTATGAGTCATTTCTACTCCCTCAAAATAATTCAGTTCTTTGAGTGCAAGGAATAACTATTAGATTATATACAGGTATCTTCTGTATTGTATACAGCACTTAACCAAGGACTAGATGTGTTTTAGATCCCCAATAAAATGTTGCCAAATCTTAAAATTGGAGCAAGATTTAGGGCTTATTACACTAAGCATCCACCCAGTGCAAGTATGCCAGGTAAATTTAAACATGTTTTTACTCCCAGTCCTAAATTCTAGCTGCTCAAATAAGGCAAGAACATGTATTTGTCCCCTTAATCAAGCCTTGAGTTCTGCATTCACGTGTTCAGTGAAGTTCAGACAGAGATAGGCTCCAGTGACATTGATATACATAGATCATTTAGAGGACGTTTGGACAGTTCATGCATTAATCTGATTTCTGACAGAACAAATTCCCTCCCATGTCTATCCCCAATGAATGGAATTGTAAAAAGTAAGATAGCCATAGGATCATTTGAGAGACAAAAGACAGTATACAACATACTTATTTCAAAATTATATGAAACTCTTATGTGAACCAGTATTATTACTTTTCTCTTCATTAAATGTGAAATGAGAAGAGTGGCATAGAAATAACATTTCCATAATTAGATATTAAATATTTAGCACTTGGTCCGACTGTGTACTTTTAAGCTGGTAGTTGTGCCTCTCAAATCTTCTTTCCACTTTCCTCATGTAACCAGCACCAAATAAATACAGTTGATCCTCATTCTTCATGGATTCCACATTAATGAATCTGTCTACTCCCTGAAATTTATTTGTAACCTCCAAATCAATACTCAAGATGCTTTTGTGGTCATTCTCAGACATGCGCAGAGCAACAAAGATTTCCGCTGCCTGAGGCACATGTTCCCAGCTGGGCAAACAAGGTGATGCTCTGCCTTCTTGTTTCAGCTCTCACACTGTAAACAATGTTATTTTTTGCAGCATATTTAGCACCACACTTCTCACATCTTTTGTGCTTTTTGTTGGTGATTTTACTGTTTTAAATAGCCTGCAAACTTAGTGCTAAATTATTGTCTAGTTTTCTTAAGCACAAGAAATCTGTGATGTGCCTTGTGGAGAATACATGTGTTAAATAAGTTTCACTCAAGCATGAGTTGTAGTGTTGCTGGCAGTGAGTTCTATGCTAACTCATTCCAATAAATATTTAAAAAGGTGACTTTCAAAAGAAACAGACCTTAAAGAAGGTTATGTATTGGTTGACAAAAATGTTGTGGCCACAGGCTCATAGAAACCTAACTGTAGGTTAGGTTCCTACAAGCAATACTGCATTATTGATAATTCAGTGTTTTTGGTGGCTTTATAGAATATAAACACTACAAATAACAATTGACTGTATGTACTTTTGTTCCACTTAACAAGTATAATAGACATTGCTGGTTACCTAATCTAATACCCACTTCAACTTCTTCCTTAGTAACAAAATTACAATTTGTACACATTATTGAGCTTAAGAATCCATTTTCTCAATGACCCATGCACCTTTGGTGTCCACATAATACATTTCTGATCAAAGTGATATAGCTGGAAATGTAATGTAAATGGTAGTTCCTAGAGTGGTCTCTGTATTCCTCGGCATTCCCTACCTCTTATTTCTGGTTATCATAAAATAGAACAGCTGGTGATGTGGCATTTATCCTGCAAATAAGAAGCAATAAGAAGAATGGCAAACAAGGTTGGAGCAGAACATCAAGATCTCTGAGGCTCAGCCCCTGTCTTTACCCTGTTTGTTTACCTCAGGGTGTCTTTGTGAGACAAGTAGTTCTGTAGTGTACACTGAACACATTGTTAGTGCACATATGCACCTTTCATTCAACTTCCTACACATTCTTGATTTTGATGGATTCTAATTTTTATCATTTTTCCTCTGTGCCTTTAAACATATGAAGACATGATAAGTATCATATATATCCCTCCTAAGACTGCACCTAGGCCTTAATCCTTTCTTTCCACCTAGAATGCAACCAGCCCTTGATCTTTGAACAAATTGTTTTTCAGTGCCTTGGGGAATCTAATGAAATTTCAGGCTGTTTTTTTTAATTATTATTTTTTTTCTCATCTGCATTTTTGTTCTGTCAGTGGGTTTTGTTATTTCTTGTGTATTATCATTTTCCAGAGGTAGGACTTCCTTGAGGATTTCTTTTAGAGCTGGTCGTGTGGTGGTAGACTCCTGCAGTTTTTGTTTGTTTGGAAAATACACTATTTTTTCTTCATTTTTGAAGAATAACCTTGCTGGGTACAGTATTTTTGGCTGGCTTTTTTTTTTCTTTTAGTGTTTTGAATATATCATCCCACTTTCTTCTAGACTGTACAGTTTCTGTCAAGAAGTCTGCTTTTAGTTTTACTGATAGGTGCTCCCCTATAGGTGACTTGACACTTTTCTCTTGCTTCTTTTAAGATTCTCTCTTTGTCTTTGCAATTTGCCAGTTTGACTATAATGTGTTTCAGAGAGGATCTTTTTAGGTTGAGTCTGAGAATCTTTTAGCCTCCTGGATCTGAAGATCCATGTCTTTCCCTATAGCTGGGAGGTTTTCCATTATTATTTTGTTGAATATGTTTTCCATGCCTTTTCCTTTCTCTTCCCCTTCTGGAACACACATAATTCAAATGTTTGTGTGCTTAATGTTGTCTGCTAGCTCTCTCAGATTTTCTTTATTTTTTACAATTCTTGTTCCTTTTTTTTTTTTTTTTTTGTCTGCCTGGGTTATTTCAAAAAGACTACCATCAAGATCAGAAATTCTTTCCTCTGCTTGCTGATTAAGCTCTCCATTGTGTTTTTTATTTCATTGAGTGATTTTTTTTTAGTTCCATGAGTTCTGCCACATTCTTTTTTAAGGTATTAATTTCTTTGTAAATTTCCTCCCTCATACCCTGGATTTTCTTTTTCTCATTTCATTATGTTGTCTAATGGAATCTTCTTAGTATCTCAGTGAGTTTCCTTAAGATTCTTGCTCAGAATTCCTTCTGAGGATTTTGAGGATTCTGTGCTCTGTGGGGTCTGGTATTTGAGAATTACTGTATTCTTTTGGTGGTGTCATATTTTCTTGGATTTTCATATTTCTAGTATCTTTATTTTGATATCTGGTTATCTGTTAAAGAAGTTTCTTCTATTAATCTGGAGTGGGTTTTGAAGAGAGAGATGTCTTCTTCTTTTTCTGGTCTCCACTGGTGATTCTCCTTGTGTCAATGCAGTCAAGTGTCTGATGGGCTGCCTGCATGGGTGCTGAGATTACTACTGTGTCATTGAGCCACTTTTTGAGCAGTTGTGGCTGTGGAGATGGCTGTGGTGGGCCACTAATGTGGAAATGGTGTTTTCAGTGTGCTCCTTGACTGCTTCCAGGCAGGGGATGCTGCCCTAAGTTTCTGCCTAGGACCCCAGGCATGCTCTGTTTCTTGCCCACTTCCAGGCAGAGGGAGCTTCCTTTAGCGCCTGCCTCTCAGGCTATTTTAGAATTCTATTCCACTACATCACCTTAAAGGATTACACTAAATATATATTTATCCTAATCTCTGAAACCATAATCTGAACATTCAATACCTCTCTTTAAAAGTACAAGTATTTGGCCGGCCCGGTGGCGCACTGCTACAGTGCGCCACTTGGGAGCACAGTGGCGCTCCCGCCGAGGGTTTGGATCCCACATACAGACCGGTTCCCACTCACTGGCTGAGCAAGGTGTGGGTGCGACACTGAGGGTTGTGATCCCGTTGCCGGTCCCGGTCCGGTATGGGCGCGACACTGAGGATTGCGATCCATTGCCGGACACGAAAAAAGACAAAAAAAAAGGGGAAAAAAAAAGAAAAAAAAGTACAAGTATTTTAGGAAAAAACAATGCATTCCCCATAAATGAAGGTAAGCAATGACAATTCATATTTATTATGTACTTATTGTCAGGTACCAGGTCTATAGATATAGTGAGAAACTTCACACATACACACATATATACAAAACAAACCTTGTGAGTTAGGTATTATCTTGTTCATTTTGAAAATAAAAATGCTGAGGTTAAAAAAAAAGAAGAAAAGAAAATCACTTAAATCACTTGCCAAAGTTCTTAGAGCTTGAATTAGTGTACAATTTAAATCAGTATCTAATGTTATTTAATAGATTTCTCACAAATATAGTGGTGTAAAACAACAATAATTATTTGTTACATGTCACAGTTTCCTTGCTCCCAAAATTCAGAAATAGCTTACTCAGAAACAGCTTAGCTATATGGTTTTGGAGTGGGGTTTCTCACAAAGTTACAGACAGACATCCCCTGGGGATTCAGTCATCTGAGATCTAACTGCAACTGGCACATATACTTTCCAAGAAGGCTCAGAAACAGCTTAGCTATATGGTTTTGGAGTGGGGTTTCTCACAAAGTTACAGACAGACATCCTCTGGGGATTCAGTCATCTGAGATCTAACTGCAACTGGCACATATACTTTCCAAGAAGGCTCGCTCACATGGCTTTTTGCAGAAAGCCTCAGTTGCAGCGACATGGGTCAGCACAGTGTTGCTTGAATGTGTTCATTGCCTATCAGCTGGCTTTTCTTGGAGTCTGAAATTCAAGAGTCCAATGTGGAAGATATAATTCCTGTAATGACCTACCCTTGAAAATCACACACCACTACATCCACTGATTCAACATGAGTATCAATGGGAACCTAGAGACTGTTATAGAGGCTGGTTACCATAGAACACTAAAATTGAAGAAACTTAATTTAAAAAAAGACCTCATTCAAATTCCCATGAACATTTCTCTACACAAAGCCATCTCAAAAAGTTAAGGCATGTAGGTATGTTGCCATACTTTATAACATTCTAGATCCCAGGAAAGATGTCTATGTAGCTAAATTTCAGAGGCTAGTAACTTTAGTTCAATATGCATCATTTCTGAAGATAACATATAATCAAACAAATGGGTTTTTTTAAATACCTCAAAGATCTGATGCAGAATTGGGAAAAAATAAAAAAAGGAAAAGATCACTTGCAGACTCTCATAGGTTAATGTCCTTAATCCTTTAGGCACGATGTCATGCCCTTGCATAAAGCTTGGTATATGTTGTCTCCCCACTCCAACATCATCTCCTATTTAATTTTCCTTGATTTTCTTATAGAAAGAGACAATCTAATAGCGTTGAAACCAGGAAAAATCAGGGCAAATAAATTTAATCTTTTAAGATTACTACTGGTTAGTATAAAGGTATCTTTATGCTTTTTGGAAAATGCATTATGATGAAGATGATATAAATGCAAATAATAATGGTGATAATTGATAATCTTTGATATTATCACCACAACTGTCACATAATAAGAGTGTAAAATGTGCAAACTCTGTGCTAAGAACAGCGTACATTTCAATCCTTATTCTCATGTAAAATGTATCTATGAGTTAAGTCTTATTACTCCCATTATACGGATGAAGCTTTAAAATATTAAGAAATTTAGCCAATGCTAGATAGTTGAAGTGAAAAGCTAAGGATTTCAAAATCCAGAACCATTCTATTATATTCTAATCCTTCTCTAATTCATTGCTTCATGCCCACATGGTCAGAGTAATTTTCAAAAGCAATCAACTCATTTTTCTTCATCAGATAACCAAAATAGCATCTTGTTCATAAGGCCTTACTAAAGACTGAGATATTCCACATAAATGAATTTTCCAGACGGCTGAAACTTGAAGTGCCCCAATTTTATTTTAACCACTTCGGATAGAACTCTTCCTCAGACATATTTCACCCTTTCCTGCCTCTTGAATCAGCCTATGAAACCCCAGATAACCTTTTCTTGATAAGACAAGGATCACTGTGATTTCTGCTCTTATTCTGGACTTTCATGCTGGGATAAATTTAGGAATAACTAAGTTATATAGGATTGCTTATCTCAATACTAAGGAGCTCTGGTTTCTTACACATTCTACAGCTGGGTGGAAATATAGAACAAAAAGTTTGTCTTCTTCCTCTCTTTCTGAGTGACAGCTATTACTTACCTAGTCCAGCTATATCCTCTACCTACAGTACTCAAATACCCACCACATAGTATACTAGAGATATATAATATACAAAGGCAACATTGTTACCAGTATTGCTCCTTAAGTAAGAGTATTAGAACCTCTTCTACTGGTAGATTGGGTTAGGGCTAGCATAAAAATTATGTCTTGTTTAGCTTCTCAGAGGCCATTCACATTCTTCCATTGTTCACTGCAGTATTTTTACGTATGATTGAGGCTCAAGCAACCATGAAATACTTTGGCTCATAGTGCAGTTAGTAATGTACGTGTTGGACATCTACAACACTGAACATATGACAAATATAAAACTTGTTTCCCACTTTTAAGGGACTGATTAGTTTTTCCTCTAGGAGAAGATAAGGAGAGTCATATTTATTGAGTACTTGTGATGTACCTGCATGTTCACAACATTGCCCTGAGTTAGTTAACCAGTATTCACAGTTTACAAGTGGTTTTAAGGAAAGTGTCCAAGGACACGGTACCTGAATTTACCAAAGCTATCTCTTATTTAAAAACCTGTGACATTATAAGTTCACTGTTATTGCTTTCACCAAAATGATACAGTAGAGCGTATCAGGCACAAACAGAAATTCTGAATAGTCTTGATTTTAAAATGTTATCAGTTATAAAGTCATCAATAATTTAGTAACTTTTTAATGGGAGATAAATTATTCTGCAAATGTACCTATTGACAATAAAAAGCACTACAGATTTTAAAAAAATAGAAATGTGAAAAGTACCTGTCAGAATAGAAAATTTTGCAATATGGGAATATCATTGACATGAGACCATCAATAAAAAACATGCAATATTAGAGAAAAGCACATGTTTTCTATGATTCTGGAAAAGGGTATTAAAGGAATAATGGCTGCTTTGAAATGGGATTAATGGGGGATGCCACATTGGAATTAAATTATTTTAGGACCAGAATTTTATAAAGGGGTGATAATAAAAGTTTGCAAAATTGAAATGGTTAATATTGTTATGATTAATTAGAAAAGCAAGTAAACAGGGCCGGCCCGGTGGCGCACTGGATAAGTGCGCCGCTTGGGAAGCGCGGTGGCGCTCCCGCTGGAGGGTTCGGATCCCACATACGGACCGGTTCCCGTTGGCCGGCCCGGTGGCGCACTGGATAAGTGCGCCGCTTGAGAAGCGTGGCGGCGCTCCCGCCGGAGGGTTCGGATCCCACATACGGACCGGTTCCCGTTCGCTGGCTGAGCGAGGCGTGGGGGCAACACCGAGGGTTGCAATCCCGTTGCCGGTCCCCGGTCC
>NW_007734045.1:2944-5334 GCF_000696425.1 Galeopterus variegatus | reverse complement strand
CACTGAGGGTTGCAATCCTTTGCTGGACACGGAAAAAGACAAAAAAAAAAAAAAAAAAAAAAAAAAAAAGGAAAGCAAGTAAACAAACTTTGACTATCCAACATGCATGGTTTGTCTCCTAATCCCCATCTTAAAGGAAAGGACACGGTTGGAGAGGCTATAGAAAACATTTTTAGATTGCATGTCTGTTTTTAAATTCCAGCAAATAAAAAAGTAATCTGTGGAATGTTTCCCTAATCTTCATAAGCTGATCATGTTAGGGTGAGGATGTGTGCTATTGGGAATTGCTTCCAGGAAGCAATAGCACATGGGTGTGATTGTGCATGCCTTTCTCCCACACACACAACATCTT
Source organism: Galeopterus variegatus (assembly GCF_000696425.1). NCBI lineage: Eukaryota > Metazoa > Chordata > Mammalia > Dermoptera > Cynocephalidae > Galeopterus > Galeopterus variegatus. The sequence continues at coordinate 4,982 of NW_007734045.1, read as the reverse complement.
GGAACATCACCAGTAGAATTTCCACTTTGCTGTTCAGATAATAGAAGCTCTAGAATCAGTTATGGCCAAAGTGTTTGATGTTACACAGATGGAATCATCTTGTCATGACCAGCTAAATCCTGCTACAGACACTCTGCAGGTACTCTTTGATTTGTGGGTATAGGAAGAAGCTTTACAAAAATGACAAAACTTCTACACAAAACTGAAACTTATAAAAACAGAATAGGCTCAGCAATTAATAACTTCTAATCACTTGCTGGTTTTCGAGAATTTAAAACCAGCTATATTTTACCCTTCTCACTGATGACTTCCTGGAAACCATCCTTTTTTTGGTGGGAGGGACAATTTTCTTTCTTTTTAGTACAGATTTAGAAGCCAAGGTTTTGGACATGCACTTTTGAACATGTGTAAAATCTATACTTTAGTGTCTAAACACAGATTTTCTTATCCTGGGAGAGGAGATTTAACTATTCACTCAGAAACAGATCAGATGTTGTTTGTTGCAACTGGCAGTTAGGAACAACTGAAAAAAAACAAAAAAAAAAAAAAAAAAAAAAAAAGGAAAAAGAGTAAGGAAAAAGAAAAGCAAAAACAAAAACAAATGACGAGTTCCTTTATAGTTGAGTTATGCTACAAAAGCAGTTCCAAAAAAAATATAGTGAGCATGAGACAATATGGCAAGTAGTAAACAGTTTATTTTGAGGTAGGAAAAGTCTGTTAAAGTCAGTGCATCCACTTAGAAAGGTCAAAAGAATCTGATTCATTTTATGGAAGTTTTAAAAGCCTTTTATTGTGTGTACGGGGGAAAAGTTAATATTTCAATTTAGAACCACTTTTAGAGTTGTTGCTAGCATAGATAAAAATTTATAGTTTCACAGCTGTGGAGTTTTTAGATTTAATTAGAGGAACTGTTTCCTTTATGCAACAACTTTCTCATGAAGGTAGGCTGAGCTGATTTCAATTAATGTGCTTTAAATAATTTTTACTGAGTTCCCTGCCGTGAATAGCTAAATAGAAGTTTGTGGTGCATGATTTTAAAAGGAGAGTTTTTCCCTCCTGTAACTGAGTTTGGCATTTTTTGTTCTACTCTTTGCAATAACAGTTTATAAACATTTTTTATTAGGAGATGGGAAGCCAATATGACCCTGTGTGACAGTTCCAGGTTTGTTGAAAAATGGGTGTTTAGTAATTTGGAGACTAAAAGAGAAATGTCTTATGAGACTTTACCTTTGCCTTTATAAAGGTCACAAAATATTTGTAAAAACAAAATAAGATACTATAACAGATGGTGTATGTTTGTACACTAAATTTTGTGTAAGAATCAGGAGTGGCTGGAATTAGAGGTAGGATATATTCACATGAGGTCAAAGAGTCCAAAAAATCAGGAACCCATTTGAAAGTATGAGAAATCTGTGGGGGACACCAATGGGTTTGTCTGTGCTTGAGAACTAGTTAGGTTCCTTGGAATTCACAAAACCATTCATTTCAAATTCATATTTTAAATGTGAAATGCAGTTAGACAACCGTTTTCTTCTGTACATGTGAAATTGAATTTCAACAAAACAGCATAAGCAGCCAATAAAGATGTTGTGGTGATTTGACGTTATGATAAAGAGATGGTTTAGCATAGATCATTTTACTTTATTCTAGCAAGTGAACACATATAGATATATTGCTATTTCAGGTAAAAAAAATAGCAATCATAATATTCTTTGCCAATTACTATCCTATTTACCACTGAGCTCTATAGTAAACTGTGATTGTATTTACTTTACTTCACCTGTATGGTAGTAGTGTTTTCTTTTAGTGTTGTTTTGTTGTTCAGTTTTCTACCTTAACAGATTTACCACGAATTCTTTACCAATCATAAGAAATTCCTTAAAAGATGTGCAAATGCCTCAGTTATTTTATTCATGTTATGCTCCTAAAGAAGTATGTCCCGTAACTTCTGACCTTCTCCAACTGTACAGATGTCCACACTAATCATGCTGAGATGTGCCTCCATTGCCTTCCTATACATTTCTTGTCCCCGCTGCGT
>NW_007734045.1:0-1710 GCF_000696425.1 Galeopterus variegatus | reverse complement strand
CCCCCCACCACCACCCCTCTGTTCCTCAACCATGGCAACCACAATTGCACTTTCCATCTCTATGAATTTGTCTACTTCAGTTACCTCTTATAAATGGAATGATAAAATATCTGTCCTTTTGTGACTGGCTTTTTTTTAACTTAGTGTAATGTCTTCAAGGTTCAAACATGTTGTAGCATGTGTCAGAATATTGTTCTTGTTCAAGGATGAATAATGGTCTGTTTGGATGTATTCCACAGTTTTATCCATTCATAGACAATTAGGTTGCTTCCATCTTTTGACTATTATAAATAATGCTGCTATGAACTTTGGTATTCAAATATCTGTTCAAGTTCCTTCTTTCAGTTATTTTGGATATATGAGGGTACTTCAAAAAAGTTCATGAAAAGATTTGCATTATATTTTAGTTCTATTTTTCCACAAACTTTTTGAAGTACCCTCCTATAGCTAGAAGTGAAATTGCTGGATCATACTGTAATTTTATGTTTTATTGTTTTGAGGAATTTCTATACCATTTTCTACAGTGTCTGCATCATTTCCACCAACAATGCATGAGGATTCCAATTTCTCCATATCCTCACTAACACTATTTATTACTCCCTTCCCTCCCTTTCCCTCCCCTCCCTTCCCCTCCCCTCCCCTCCCCTCCCCTTCCCTTCCCTTCCCCTGTTCACTTCCCTATTACCCCAACTGGTAGTAATTATTTTAATGGGTGCAAAAAGGTATCTTATTTTGGTTTTGGTTTGCATTTCCCTAACAATTAGTCATGTTGAATATCTTTTCATGTGCTTATTGTCCATTCGTATATCTTCTTTAGAGAAATATCTATTAACTTTCTTTGCCTATTTTTTAATCAAGTTGTTTATTTTACTTGTTGCTGAGTTATAAGCGTTTTTAATATGTTCTGGATATCAATCCTTATCAGAATATGACTTGCAAACATTTTCTCCAATTCATTTTGCTGGCATTTTAATATTTTGATGGTGTCTTTTATACATAAATTTTAAAAAATTTTTTATTAAGTCCAAATTGTCTATTTTTTCTTTTGTTGTGTGTTTTTAATGTCATATTCAATAAATCATTACCAAATCCAATATAAAAAAAATCACCATGTTTTCTTCTAAAAGTTTTATAGTTTTAGCTATAGGTTAATCCATTNAAAAAAAATAGCAATCATAATATTCTTTGCCAATTACTATCCTATTTACCACTGAGCTCTATAGTAAACTGTGATTGTATTTACTTTACTTCACCTGTATGGTAGTAGTGTTTTCTTTTAGTGTTGTTTTGTTGTTCAGTTTTCTACCTTAACAGATTTACCACGAATTCTTTACCAATCATAAGAAATTCCTTAAAAGATGTGCAAATGCCTCAGTTATTTTATTCATGTTATGCTCCTAAAGAAGTATGTCCCGTAACTTCTGACCTTCTCCAACTGTACAGATGTCCACACTAATCATGCTGAGATGTGCCTCCATTGCCTTCCTATACATTTCTTGTCCCCGCTGCGTGTGCTGGTTCTTCAACTTCATATCTCATGTCTCAACTGTTCTTGGATTACTCCTTTTTTTATTAAATAGTAATTCCTCAATAACTTTTAGTTATTAGAGGCAGTTTTATTGTTTTTATCTTGATATTAAAACTTAGGTTTATTAAAATCTCATATTTGATTGCCTCTGTATCCCTTAAATACTGACTCCCGATCCCCCC
>NW_007734044.1:99611-100143 GCF_000696425.1 Galeopterus variegatus | reverse complement strand
AGTCATCAAAGTTGTGCCCTGCCCCGCCCTGCCCAGCAGGTGTCCTGACTGTCCGACTGCCAGGAGTGAACTCCTCGGGGGAGGGTCCCTCAGCACAAAATTCCTCTTTGACTCTCCCCTGCATGGGTCAGCCCTTTTGGAGAGCTGACTAGTAAACTTCAATGTAGCTCGAGGGGTCTCCGGGCTCCCCTCTCCCCACCAGAAATCAGTTAGGGGCTCTTCCAAACTGAGGTCCCCAGAGATGGAATCTGCCTTTCGGGAAGAGGGAGTTTATCTGGGGCTGATGCCCAGGGTGTGACGGAGAGACGATCTGGGCGGGCTCCTCTTCCCTGCCCCCCTGACGCTGGCCGGTGGCTCCCCATGCTACCAGCCCCATCTAAGATCTGCGGGGAGAGTGGGATTGTAGGCCAGTCCACAGGCCCCGGGGTGCCCCATGTCGAGGTAAGCAAATAGTACGTCTCAGTGAGGAGCCATGCCAAACAGAGATGGCTGTCCTGCCCTCCCTAAGCTGGCCTTCTCCACCCCCACCCGA
>NW_007734044.1:92422-98304 GCF_000696425.1 Galeopterus variegatus | reverse complement strand
TGTCGATGTAGGATCGTTGTTGAAAGAATTATTCGCCTTTTTTTGCTCTTGGAAATGCAATGAATACTCTGGTATCACAGCGCATGGCTCACAGGATCACACTGTCTCCTGTCACGGCTGCTCCAGACCCGTCCCCCTACCCTGAGTATGTTTTAACAGTTGAGGTTCCAGGATTTTTCAGTTTCTGGAGCATTTACTGACTTTCTCAATTATCATTATCAGAGTCATCATAATTTGCAACAACAGTTGCAGTCACTAATTATTCGGGGGTTAGTGTGTACCAAGCTTTGTGCTAGGGGCTGTTATATTGACAATGACTGTTGACACAGAATTTCTAAAAATTATGCTTTTTGATTCTATGGTGATGGGTAGAAAAGCTAGTGACTCTACAACAGCTTTTAATTATTTGAAAAAAATCACCAGAATAGCCTCTGTTAGTTATGTAAATATAATTACTGCAGTTTCCTCTGGGGAAAGGGTGTCAGGGGATATTCAGTACACTTGACAAATGGGTCCATCAGTGTCATTTTTAGATCCCTTCACTGAGGCAAAAGAAGATAAACTTTTGTAAGAGCCAAAAAACCTTGTGAGGTAGAAAGATTCCAGAATCAGTCCTGTCTCATGTCAGATTCGCTGTCCCGGAATTTCTCTGATGGTTTAGAATTATCCTACCAATGTTTGTTTGTAAAAAATGAACACAGTATACAAAAGGGAAGTTTGGGATAATATTTGCAGCCTTACACAGAGATTTAAAAACCCAAAGAAGGAAATAAGTCTTGACACATCATGTGGTTGAACTTGGTCTTAGCCACATAAGCAAGATGCCCACGTTGAGTTAAAGAAACATAATAATCTAAGCATGTGAGCAGTAATTTTAAAAAGTTAGAAGGAAATCATCATGTCAAAGGGATACCTACACTCCCATGTTCGTCACAGCTCTGTTCACAACAGCCAAGATATGGAACCAACCTAAATGTCCATTGATGGACAATTGGATAAAGAAAATGTGGTATATTTACACCATAGGAGCTAAGAGAAAGAAGGACGGAAAGAAAGACCACAGTGGTGTGTTGGACTTGCAGAAAGCGAGAGAACATACCTAGCGACACAAAGTGGAGTGGGGGAAAGGGGTATGGGGAGAGAGGCTGGGGATAATTGGGTGGGGACATGGGGTATAATCACAATTTGTGGTAATGGGCATGCTGCCAGTATGGATCTGGACATCACATCTTTGGCACAACTGGTGTTGGCCAGCTTTGTACCACATGAATATTCACAACCAATAAAAATAATTAAACTAAAAATAAAGTTAGAACCTAGAGCCCAGGTAAGAACCACCACTGCAGCTTATAGAGAGATCTGAACTAGCAAGGACATAAAAGCCATGTGAAAGCTTCTATTGATACATATGTCATCTTATTTAATCCTCATGAAATATCAAAGAAAATATTATCATCCCTATTTGAGATATGAGAAAGACAGAAAGAAAGAAAGAAAGAAAGAAAGAAAGAAAGAAAGAAAGAAAGAAAGAAAGNGGGGTATAATCACAATTTGTGGTAATGGGCATGCTGCCAGTATGGATCTGGACATCACATCATTGGCACAACTGATGTTGGCCAGCTTTGTACCACATGAATATTCACAACCAATAAAAAATAATTAAACTAAAAAAAAGTTAGAACCTAGAGCCCAGGTAAGAACCACCACTGCAGCTTATAGAGAGATCTGAACTAGCAAGGACATAAAAGCCATGTGAAAGCTTCTATTGATACATATGTCATCTTATTTAATCCTCATGATATATCAAAGAAAATATTATCATCCCTATTTGAGATATGAGAAAGAAAGAAAGAAAGAAAGAAAGAAAGAAAGAAAGAAAGAGAAGACCACAATAATAAGTTGAACTTCCAGAGGGAAAGAACAAATCTATGGTTACTAGAGATGAGAGGGGTGGAGGGGGATGATTGGGGAAAGATTGAGTAAGGGACATAAAGAATAATTATGATTTCTAATAGTAAATATGGTAATAATATTGATTGCATCATCACATGTTGTAAACAGGTAATGGTAGTCAACACTGTACCGCCAAAATATGTACAATAAGTTATGCTTCAATAAAAAAGAAAAGGAAAGAAATTCAACTCTTTTATCTGATTCTGGACTCCTAAACATTATATAACTCAATAAATACCTATTCACTTGTTCTAAAAAAAAAAAAAAAATGTGGAGTATGAGAGAAAGATAAATGTCATGATTTCTAAAACTTTGACCTAAGTATTTTTAATAATAGAGCTATCATTTATGAAATAAAAAAGACTGTGAAGAAGCAAATTTTGAAAGTGGTGAGAGTAACAGTACCTCAATTTGGGACATTATATTTAATATTTTTATTAGGCATTCAAGTGGTCCTGTGAGATAGAGAGCTGGATATATGAGTTTGAAATTCAGAAGAGAGGTCTGGACTGGAGATATAAATTAGAAAATCATCAATGTGACAAAAATATGGTATAAAAATGGAAGAAAAACCCAGAGTGGTGCCTGGTGTCTGTGAGATAGAGAGCTGGATATATGAGTTTGAAATTCAGAAGAGAGGTCTGGACTGGAGATGTAAATTAGAAAATCATCAATGTGACAAAAATATGGTATAAAAATGGAAGAAAAACCCAGAGTGGTGCCTGGTGTCATGGAAGCCAAGTCAAGTCAGTATTATAAGGAGGAGAGTGATACCATCTTCGTCAAATGCTGTTGATGGGTCAGATGAAGATTGAGAGTAGATCACTGGATCTACATCATTTGGTAACTTTGAAGAGAACAGTTTCTGTTTGTGACCTTAAGTACCATTGATTAGAGTGAGTTAAACAAAGATTTAGAAGATAAAGGTTGAAGGCAGTAAATGCAATTAATTCTTTTGAGGAGTATAAAGAAAAAAGGAGAAAAATGTAAAGGAAAGAAAAAAATTGTGTGGCAGCTGGAGGAAAAGTGGGATCAAGAGAAGATATTTTTTTAAATGTGAGCAATAAAAGCATGTTTTTATGCTCATAGAAAAGTCTGGTAGAGAGAAAAAATTGTTGGAATAATGAACAGGCAAATGGAGATGGACTCTGCATACAACAGAAAGAGTTGAATATTGTTAGAGGCATAGACAGTTTATCCAGGATGTAGAGAAAAGACAGAGTTTCCAGGTCAAAAGAAGTGGTATTGGAGCTTATGAAAGTCTTTTTCTGATTTTTTTCTCAATGAAGTAGAATATAAGATCATCAGCTGAGGCTAGGAATAGGAAAGTAGAAGATAGATGTTGGAGAAGATAAGAGAAAGATTTGTTATTCATGTAGAAGAGTGAGAGGGGGAATGGACTGAGAAAATATGATGTGATTATTTGGAAGCACTGAGAACCCACTTTAGGGCAGCAATCATCAATTTAAAGTGAGAACAGGTGACATGGTTTTCTTTTCTTCTCCAGCCACATTCATCTATGCAGATTCTGGCTCTAAGTTTAGATCCACATCTAATCAGTTCATGCTTTAGCGACGACATATTAAAAAATAGCAAGGCAGTTAAAGGTTAGTGTAAGGCAATTATTAAAATATTAAACCATGAAATTCAAACTGCATAAGCAAGGAAGTGAGTATGTAAACAAATGAGGGATATTAAAGTGTTGGTATATGATCAATAGATTGTTGGTATTCATAGTACTGATATACTGTTGAAATTGTGGCATTAGAGGAAAAGAGCTAGAAAAATAAAAAGGGATGATAACCAGATGTTTGAATTGGAGAGGTTTCAGTTATTGGTAAGAAAACACATGCTAACTTTCATGAAAAGAGAACAACTCAGAAGGTGGAGTCGACAGCCCAGATGAAAAACACAAAAGTCAAATGGCAGAGCCAAGAATCCAGGTCTTGCAACCTAATCAAGGAACTCCAGCTGGAGTTTACCTTGCTGAATTTCAAAACTGCTTTGGACCAGTGACTCTTTTTTACTCCCATCCACAACCCCTCCATTTTTAACCAGAACGTCAACAGTTATCCTATACTTGTCCTACTATTGTATGTTAGGAGTGCTGAAAATAATAACTTGTATTTTAGTTTCACAAGTAACAGACTAAAGAAATTTTTCCCAGGAGCTATAATGGAAGCCTCATTCAAACCTGATTAGATGATTTAAGCTCCTGAACTGATGACATTTCATTGAAAATTTAAACATTTTACTGTGGCTGTAACAGCATGAGATCATTGCAAACTTTGGAAGAGGGTAAATATATATTGCATGTGAAGGAATGAGGGGGACCAGAGATTGAATTAGTATAGTAGGCAGAATTCTAACATTGTCACTGTGATCTCCATCCTTTAGTGTTATTCCTATAACTATGTAACATGACATGGTAAAAGGGATTTTGCAGATGTAACTGAGGTCATTAATCAGTTGACCTTAAAATAAATAGAATATTTGGGTGAGGCTAACCTAATAAAAAAGTCCTTTAGAAGCAGAAATTCTTCTCCGAATTATTGCAAATGAAATCAGAGAAATTGGAAGTGCAAGAACTACTTTACATGCCATTTCTAGTGAGAACATAAAAGGAATAATACAGGAAAGAGAATATAAACCAAACCCAAAGCCAGCAGCAGGAAGGATGTAATAAATATCAGAGCAGAGATAAACTAGAGAATAGGGGAAAAAAAAAAAAGAAAATCAAAAACATCAAAAGTTGGTTCTTCAAAGGCATCAAAAAAAATGATGAACCTTTGCAAAGCCAGCAGCAGGAAGGATGTAATAAATATCAGAGCAGAGATAAACTAGAGAATAGGGGGGAAAAAAAAAAAGAAAATCAAAAACATCAAAAGTTGGTTCTTCAAAGGCATCAAAAAAAATGATGAACCTTTGGCTAGCTAGAAAAATATTAATAAAAAAAGAAGACTGCAGTTACTAATATCAGAAATGAAAATGAGACCATTACTACCAATTCTACATAAATAAAAAGGATTATAAGAGAATACTATGAGCAGTTGTACACCAAAAAATTGGATGATCTAGATGAGCAAATTTCTAGAAACAAATTCTACCAAGAATAAACCACAAAGAAATAGAAAATCTGAATAGACCTATAATTAGCAGAGATTTAATCAGTAATCAAAAATCTCCCAACAAAAACAAAAAACGGGACCTGACTTGATAGATTCACTGGTAAGGTCTACTAAACATTTAAAAAAGAACTAACACCAATCATTCTTAAACTTTTCCAAAAAATTAAAGAGAAGGAACACTCTGTCACTCATTCTATGAGGACAGAATTACCCTGATGCTCAAGCAGAACAAAGATGCTACAAGAAAAGAAAGCTATAGACCTATATCCCTTATAAATATTAATGTAAAAATCCACAGCAAAATAGTAGCAAACATAATTCAGCAGCATATTAAAAGGATTGTACACCATGGCCAAGTGGAATTTTTCCTGGAACCAAGGACAGTTTAACATGTGAATATTTATCAATGTAACACACCACATTAACAGAATGAAGGAAAAAAATACATGACCATTTCAATTGATGCAGAAAAAGCATTTGAAAAAATTTAACACCCAGTTCAGGATAAAAATACTCAACAAACTAGGAACAGAAAAAACTACCACAATATAATAAAAGCCATATATGAAAAACCGACAGTAAACATTATACTCAATGATGAAACACTAAAGCTTTTCCTCTAAGATCAAGAATAAGGCAAGGGTGCCCACTTTCACCACCTTTATTCAACATAGTACTGGAAGTCCTTGTTGGAGCAATGAGGCAAGAAAGAAGAAATAAAAGCCATACAAATTGGAAAAGAAGATGTAAAATAACTTCTGTTCACAGGTGATATAGTCTTATTATGGAGAAACCCCTAAA